>NC_143036.1:67362500-67482500 GCF_057628025.1 Oncorhynchus mykiss
AGAAAACGGAGCGATTTGTCCTAAACAAATAATCTTTCAGGAAAAACTGAACATTTGCTATCTGAGAGTCTCCTCATTGAAAACATCTGAAGTTCTTCAAAGGTAAATGATTTTTTTGAATGCTTTTCTGTTTTTTTGTGTAAATGTTGCCAGCTGAATGCTAATGCTAAATGCTACGTTAGCCATCAATACTGTTACACAAATGCTTGTTTTGCAATGGTTGAGAAGCATATTTTGAAAATCTGAGACGACAGTGTTGTTAACAAAAGGCTAAGCTTGAGAGATGGCATATTTATTTCATTTCATTTGCGATTTTCATGAATAGTTAACGTTGCGTTATGGTAATGAGCTTGAGTCTGTATTCACGAACCCGGATCCGGGATGGGGAGATCAGAAAGGTTAACATTGAAAGAGAGTCTGGTGACATCAAAAGATGGGAAACAGAACCATACTTTGGTAATCCAACCAGTTGAAAATATGCGTTGGGTCTTAATGAATATGATGACAGTTCAGTTGGCGTCTGAGACATGATTACTGATGATAGGACGACATCAACTGTATCTGGGAAAGTCTACACATTATAGTTATCAGATTCACATGGAATTGTTGTGCAATTCAAATGTTTAATTATGAAACATTGTTTGTGAAAAGATTAAATGTAATTTAGCTTCTTAATGAGAGAACAGTTTGTCAGAAGAACACCACTCTGCTCCCTCAGAGGCCCCGCCAAAGTGACATGGGTTGTAAAACTATGAAACACAGCCCTGTCTCCCAATCCTATATAAGCCCCTTGACGAAAATGTAACTTTCTGTTCCGAGGACGTAGGGTAACGGTCCTACGTTAAAAGGGCTCAGATAACTTAATGAAATCAGCATCGAATTTCAACTTGAAGATGAAGGTCAACATGCCGAAAGGATGAATTTTGACTATATCAGCCAGAATATAGCATGAGCTTAAAAGTATGGCAACTTAGTATGAACTTTGAACTCTTATTCACTCCAGAAGTGATACCTCCTTGCCGTAGAGTTAGCAGCAGTCGCTGTAAACGTGGACTAAGCGAGGACTAGGCGAGTATCCATTCTAACACGCTCCAGTGCACCACTAGACAGTCTTCAGAGGACCAGAGATCCATACTGGACAACTCGGCCTACCATCTACGACCAATCTACCGAAGCGCAGCTCAGAGTAAATATTTATTGCATTTTCCTTTTTCAAATGGGCGGTTATTTAGAATGCATAAGATTCTGTATTTACGATAGCATAGCTTCTCCCTTTGTTACTCAGTCTTCCCGCTCTTTCATTCAAACCCAACCCCCTTTCCTTTGTGTAACAGAGCCGTCATGTCGGCTCCGTCCACCAGGGACGTTTTCTTTATGACATCATTTGTAATCAATGTATGATCCATTCTGTGTGGATGTAATTCTGTGTGATTATTTAGGTATTTAGTAAATAAATAATGCAACCAAATTTTGTATTGCTGATTCAACTTGTTAGCCAGAGTTTGTAAAGATAACCAAGAATTTACAACTTTCAGATGAGACTAAACAATGTGACGATTAAATATCGACTGCTATTGATGCAAAAGATTACTAGGTCTTTATTCTGAAGATAACAGCTCTATAAACATTATTTTGTGGTGCCCCGACTTTCTAGTTAATTACATTCACCTGATTATCTTAATCAGGTAATATGAATTACAGAGAAATTATTTTATAGAATAGGATTTCATATCACTTAATCAGGCATAGCCAAAGACACGACAGTGCTATAAGTGATAAATGGTGCTTTGTAGTAGGCATACAGATGAATGAGTGTTTTAACTGACTTGTAATTGTTTAATCAAAATTAACACTCTTAAATTAAATTAAACCAAGGGAATTTATTAACAAATCCCTAATTTCCAGCAATCCAGCACTTGATTGGTCAAGATTGCGCTACTCATTTCAGTTTTAAAGAGTAAACAGTATCAGCAAATAACTACAATTAGCTCAGGGATCCAGGGAGTAAGTGGAATATGATTGGATGAGACAAAACAAACTCAAGGTGAAAGGTCCCCTGAGAACATCCACACTTCAAGTTTTGCAGTTTGCACCTGTAACGGTAGGCCTATTTAGAAAACTCTTCTCTCTCCCTCCATCCTGCTAACATCACCTTTACCCAAGGGTGAGGCCGTCCGATTGATTGTGCTTATCTACAAAGCTTTTTTTATTTCTATCCATGGCCTCCTCCCTTATTGCCTGATTGCTTCGCCTCACTTGATGGGTTTTGTGTACCATCAATATTTTAGTCAGAGATTAATTTCACTGTAGAATTTAAGTGTTGGAAAAGCTCTCACCAATCAGATAACGTTTATAAAGCCATACTTGACCCTGAGCGGGGGGAGAGAAAGGCAGTACTATCGAGCCCCCACAGCTCATCAAATTCACCTCAGACTTTTTCAACCTAATAGGATTCTCATCCTCCAATTGGACGGTCGAGATGCACGACCGCACCTCGACCATTAACTCATTACCACCGCATTTTCAGCCGCGGTGCCGTTAATCGAGCTGTCCTGATAGTTCACGTTTTTAATTTACATATCTAGAAACATTAAGCTCATTTTCAACCAACGTACAGTCAACATCACAATGCTAATCCTTGGCTAATACCGCCCAGTCTACCACATTAAACCATAATGTGTTTAAGGTGACCTCGCCTGGGAAGATTCACCACACGTACAGTCCTGCGCCAAACCCCTGATATCCAAGGAAATAGACTCCCTTTCTTGTTTTATTACTTGTACATCAACAGTATTCATGAACTAACAACATTTTTCCCACTCAATATTGATTATAATACAATGCAATAATATGCAATGTTCTAGTTCTCGTGACTTTGTTCCTAATAAAAATAAGTAAAACATTTACTTGTTTCCTCTTTATTCAATGGTTGGATTAACACAGAAACAGACGCTTTCCATTTTTCCTACTAATGTCAAAATGTGGCTTGTAAATGACTGTCTTCTACCAACAACCATCACAAGGTCCATTAGCGGAAGCACACATTGGCTTTTGAAATGTAGATTTTCCTCAATTAAGGCTTTATTTGTCAACCTTGAGTGGAATGAATCGTATTTCAAAAGAGCTCACAGCACAGATCGCTCCATACAGCCAATAAAAGCTCCATTACCACGACGGCATCATTTGTTATCATAACAAAGTGTTTGTGTCGTGCTTAACCCGACTAAATGGCCCGGGCCGCAGGCTAAGGGATATTGACTGCTCAGCCATCTATTAATCATCGGCCCTGCCTTATCGAATGCTTTGTTCAAGGTGAATTGTCCATATTTGCATCTGCCGTCCAATACTAGCTCTCTATCCATCTTGGGGGAGATGATTGAAAAGCTGTGCAGTAAATTGAAGGCTAAGATGGAGGCTAAGGCAGGACTGCTATCCATGGATTGTGATTGAGATGAGGCACCACCATTACAGAGTGTACTGTGCCGTTGTTGTAAATATTGATTCACGGTGCTGATTTAACTATATATATGTTCTTTCTTATGTAACGATTTGAGCCATCCTGAACACCCACCAGGCCACTGAGTTTAGGAGTGGACTGACTTTAGAAGTGGATAGAGAATAGAGAAGGACAATCAACAAATAAATAATGCAGGACAGAACTCTGTCCTTGTTAAACATCTTGTTCTCTATTTTGTATAAAGGGAAAGATACAGTTACATGGGCAACCTTCAAATCCAGCATTGTACTGGAGTATCAAATACTCACACACAACATGTCATACTGTACCTCTGAATGTATCATTTGGTGTATACAGTGGAGAGAACAAGTATTTGATACACTGCCAATTTTGCAGGTTTTCCTACTTACAAAGCATGTAGAGGTCTGTCATTTTTATCATACAGTAGGTACACTTCAACTGTGAGAGACTGAATCTAAAACAAACCGAAACCTGAAGGATCTGGAGAAAGTCTGTATGGAGGAGTGGGCCAAAATCCCTGCTGCAGTGTGTGCAAACCTGGTCAAGAACTACAGGAAACATACTGTATGATCTCTGTAATTGCAAACAAAGGTTTCTGTACCAAATATTAAGTTCTGCTTTTCTGATGTACCAAATACTTATGTCATGCAATAAAATTAAAATTAATTACTTAATTTTTGTTTTAGATTCAGTCTCTCACAGTTGAAGTGTACCTATGACATAAATTACAGACCCCTACATGCTTTGTAAGTAGGAAAACCTGCAAAATCGGCAGTGTATCAAATACTTGTTCTCCCCACTGTATATGACCACCGTATAAGTGACAAAGCAAAATCAGCTTTGGTCTTTATTGTGTGGCGGTGGCACAATCCCAACGCCAGCGTGATACACGTGACAAGGTCAGATATCTCTCGGCTGAAAATCAATACCCAATTGAACCCATCGAAACACTAACATCCTGTAAATTGATGGGGGCGAACGAAGCAACAAGTCCCAGGCCTGAGCCCTAACAGTTTAATTAATCAATGGTATCACGGAGGGATAGTGTTAATTTCCTTCCCCCTAGGCTGAATAGTTCTGTACAGGAAGTGGGTAGAGTGCTCAGCCTATTCCGATTCCAGCACCACAACTCCACAGTTTATAGTGAGGTCAGAGGTGATGGTTTCACATTATGGGCTCCAATACCCCTGTCATTGTGACTGTGTCCGTGATTATTGATTGGTTCCATACACGGGCAGTTTGGTACGATGGGTGGCTGATGACATCCGGTCCAATCAATAGCTTTGATATTAGCAAATCATTTCCAATATTGTGGTAATTAGAGAATATAGATATAACAGGGATAAATCACATCTGAAAAGCCTATATCCGCAGATGATGAAATATCAAACAGTTATGAATGTAGCTTCCTGAAGGAAGGAACAAGGTCTAACATACTGTGGGTAGTCAATGACCAATCCTTTTCAGCTGAAGCATACTGAAATCCCACCCAAAGCCTACCCTTGGAAGCCACGCCTTCCTGGCTACAATAAGGAGGCTCGCATCCATTTACTCAGTTCAGTACCACTCTTCAGCGAGCCCAATGTTATACCTTGTTCCCTCCTTCAGGGAACAATAGTTATATTCATAACTGTATGCTCCCTTTTAGTCAGTATAACATGCTACGGGGACATACAATCACACCCCAACCCAGCTCAGAGGTACCAAACTAGGAGCCCACAGCAGCCCAAGCACACACAGGTTCGACCGGCTCCAAAAATGGGTTACAGTAGTCAAAGTTTTCCCTAAGACCGACCCAAGAAGCCTGAACTGTCAGAGCCCCGTATAGGGAACCAGAACCTGCTGCAAATTGGCTATGCACACTGCCACGCTGCTACTGCAGCCCAAGTCCATAGACCCCACGATTGCAAGAATGATACTTACCTTGCGACATTGAAATGTCGTACAAGGAACCGCAAGTTCAAAACAACAGAACACCTGTTGTGACTTGGTAAACTGGAAACTGGGAACTGTGGCAGGGAACTGTGGTAACCCTGATAAATGTGCGCAGCTGCACATCAAGGCACCCAAAGCTCAAACCCACAGAGAAACTGTGGTAACCCAGACCAAATGCTGCCTAAAATTGACCACGGCAGCCAAAGTCCCTACACCCAAGACCTAAGAAGACTGGAATACCAGAACTCACACAAGGAAGTGCAAATTAAAAACAACAGGGCACCTGCTGTGACTTCAGCATTCGCTCGCCGCCTCATCGACGAACCATGGCAGCCCAATTCGCTTAGAAGCACACTACACTGAGCTGGATTAGCGAAATAGACAAAAATCTGGTCACAAATGCGGATATCCTTGGCCAATCCATATACGGGCATAAAGCGAGCACCAGACACAGGCTATGCAACCTCCATTGTTGACTGGAAGCAAACAGAGGTTAGAAAGGGAACAGCTCGAAAGCCAGGGACCTGTAAGACATAGGCATGACCTTGGGAGCAAAAGCTGAATTAGGAGGTAACATCACTTTGGAGTCGCCAGGTACAAACTCCAAACAGGAAGGGTGTACTGACAACGCGTGCAGATCAATGCCCTGAGCAGGGCAGTATTGTAAGAAAGGACCTTCAGGTGGTTCAAACTCCAGCGGTTCAAACGGAAGCTCACACAGAGCGTCCAGGACGAAAGCTAGGTCCCGGTCGATGCCATAGGCTTAGACACTGGTCTGATCTGAAAAACGCCTTTCAGGAAGTGCACCTCTAGAGGATGAGAACCTGGGTAGAGCCATCAATCCCTACAAGACAGTTGGCTGCCATATAAACCTTCAATGTAGAAAAAGAAAGGCCCTGCTCAAAAAGCTCTTGCAAGAACATCAAATTGTCCACCAAAGGGCTCTGAAAAAGGAGAAACTCCTTTAACGTGACACAAACCCTCAAACACACGCCACTTATATGTATACAACTCTCTTGGCGCACTCATCGACTGTACAGTCATAATCATGTTTGAGGGTAAACCCCTGGCCATCAAATTCAACCTTTCAGGGGCTAAACCCTTAGATCCCATATCTGCGGTCGTGGGTGCCAAATTCTCCCACCTTGAGGTGCTTCTTTAAAAACAAACAAGTCCAGGATGGGACGCATCGTTCCATCGCTCTAGGGAACTAAGAAGTGCCAGCTGTACCAACCACTCTGTACTTCTGACACGGAGACCACCCGAAAAGCCTGCTTTTGAAGGAGGTGCTAGGACCTCTGGGACCATTGACGTAATGACGCCACGAAAAGGAGGGGGACGCACAGTGAACTGCAGACCATACCCCTCATCACCCACAGTGAAACTGCAAATGCCCTCCACTGGATGGAGCACGCTGCCAGTCTCCCATACATCATGTCCTGAAGGGGCAGAGCGCCACTCTGGGATAATTATTATGTTTTGTCATGCGTGTTTTCATATCCACCACTCATGACAACTGTGTGTCTGAACGTGGGGAAGGAACTGTGTATTCTGATACCAGGTGAAACTGGCACATCCAAATAAATCTGCCTGTCCCTCTCAGGAATCCCGAGAACCGGTTTATTTGGAAGCACCGTGCTAGGATTATCCCCCTTGTTAGACTCTAGAGCTGTGTAACTCGCCACTCATTGGCAAAATCTTTAAACAGGGGTAAGCGATGCTTCACCGCCGCAGGGACAGAAAGTATATACTTTCCCCCAAACCTGGAGGAAGTCCGTTGCGGGGGAGAAAACGGCATTAAAGGTACATTCACCACCAATGGTTAACACTCCCCCACCAAATCCATAGCCGGTGTTTCCGGCCACACTCTGAAAACCCTCCAGAGCCAATCAGCGATAGTATATCATCGCCGGAATACGGACTCTGAACACCAAAAGAGAAACAGGAATGAGCCTCAGTCGGCTAGGATGACACCCCTATCAGCTCTGACCACCAATCTTCCTCACAAAGTTAGCCCGACTCCCAATGGAAGTTGAGCCCAGCCGGAGACAATGGTCACAGTTTCACTGTGGTCCGAGCCAAGGCCTCCTGAGCGTCTTTCCACCTCAGGCAACAGTACAGCCCTCGTGAGTATATTTCATTTCCATTGAGAAACCACATGCCCTAGGACACAATCTGAGACTACTCTTGGCCATCTTACCACTGGCCATCTCTCTCCCCACTAATGGACAGCTAAGTTGGAGCCGAATATCGTAGCCTTCGTGAGCTTGAAAAGTTTGTCAATTGCATGACACGTTCTTCCTTCAGGCAAGCTGAAGAGTGAGAAATTGAAGAAATGGATGCGAGCCCCATTATAGAGCGTTGCCAGTTGACGCACGACACCTCCTAGGGGCCATGTTGGAAGACCACTGCATTAATTATTTTGACAACAACAGCTGAGTGGCAACCCCAAGCTTCATGATAACAGTGTTTAAAAGTAGTTGATTCATCACCACGGTCAATTTCTGTGCAGTATTTGGCTTCTCTAAAAAGGCAGGAAAGAAAACAGGACAAAAATATTTTTACAGATGACCTGCAATCTTGAAACGCGATGGAGATAAGACTCAAGAACTGTCAGAAAGCAAATAAATATTTTTTGCACATCAAGACTTGAACCCAATGCCTACTAATTATACAAATAGGCCCTATTATATTTCTAAATTACACTGAACAAAAATATAAACGCAACATGCAACAATTTCAAAGATTTTACTAAGTTACAGTTCATATAAGGAAATAAGTCAATAGTAATGAATTAATTAGGCCCTAATCTATGGAATACAGATATGCAATGCAACACATCTGCTTCACATAGAGTTGATCAGGCTGTTGATTGTGGCCTTTGGAATGTTGTCCTACTCCTCTTCAATGGCTGTGCAAAGTTTATGGATATTGGGGGGAACTGGAACACGCTGTTTTTCATGTTGATCCAGAGCGTCCCAGACATGCTCAATGGGTGACATGTCTGGCGAATATGCAGGCCATGGAAGAACTGGGACATTTTCAGCTTCCAGGAATTGTGTTACAGATCCTTGTGACATGGGGCCGTGCATTATCATGCTGAAACATGAGGTGATGGTGGCAAGACAATGGGCCTCAGGATCTTGTCACAGTATCTCTGTGCATTCAAATTGCCATCGATAAAATGCAATTGCGTTCGTTGTCCGAAGTTTAAGCCTGCCCATACCATAACCCCACCGCCACCATGGGGCACTCTGTTCCCACAATGTTGACATCAGAAAACCGCTCACCCACATGATGCCATACACGCTGTCTGCCCGGTACAATTTAAACCGGGATTCATCCGTGAAGAGCACCCTTCTCCAGCATGCCAGTAGCCATTGAAGGTAAACATTTGCCCACTGAAGTCGGTTACGACGCAGAAACTGCAGTCAGGACAAGACCTTGGTGAGGATGACAAGCAGGCACATGAGCTTCCCTGAGACTGTTTCTGACAGTTTGTGCAGGAAAGATTCTGCACCGCAGTTGAAGAAGCCGGATGTGGAGGTCTTGGGCTGGAGTAGTTACACGTGGTCTGAGGTTGTGAGGTCGGTTGGACGTACTGCCAAATTCTCTAAAATGACGTTGGAAGCTTTTTATGGTAGAGAAATTAACATTCAATTCTCTGGCAACAGCTCTGGTGAACATTCCTGCAGTCAGCATGCCAATTGCACGCTCCCTCAAAACTTGAGATGTCTGTGGCACTGTGTTGTGTGACAAACCTGCTCCTTTTAGAGTGGACTTTTATTGTTCACAGCACAAGGTACACCTGTGTAATGATCACACTGTTTAACCAGCTTCTTGATATGCCACACCTGTCAGGTGGATGGATTATCTTGGCAAATGAGAAAGGCTCACTAACAGGGATTTGCGAGAAATAAGCTTTCTGTGCGTATGGACAATTTCTGGGATCTTTTATTTCAGCTCATCAAGCATGGGACCAAAACTTTACAGGTTGGGTTTATATTTTTGTTCAGTATAAAATAACATTTGCTAGCCTATACTTACTTGTAACTTTGTAGGCCGCATGTGCAGCACCAGAATCGTATGTTCTCTCCCTTCTTTATCATGGTTTGACTGATGTGCGTAATTCCAGTCCATATATAATACAGTATAATACAATACAGTAATACAGTTCACACTAAAAAAATATTAGCTAACTGGAGCTAGTTTCATTAATATACCCAAGAAAGCATATAGCTAGCTATATCTATGGGCTTTTCTGTTTTTCTGTTGTGTGGTGGAAAAAGTACCCAATTGTCATACTTGAGTAAAAGTAAAGATGCCTTAAAACCTGTTAGGGATAGGGGGCAGCATTTTCACTTTGGATGAATTGCGTGACCATAGTGAACTGCATCCTACTCTGTCCTAGATGCTAATATATGCATATTATTATTACTATTGGATAGAAAACACTCTGAAGTTTCCAAAACTATTTGAATTATGTCTGTGAGTATAACAGAACTCATAGGGCAGGCAAACTTCCAAACAGGAAGTGGAAATTCTAGGGCTGGTCGAATTTTAAGTCATTGCCTATCCACATCCAAACACGATATGGATCTGTTTGCACTTCCTACGCCTTCCACTAGATGTCAACAGTCAGTAGAACGTGAATGAAGCCTCTAGTGTAATGTATGACCGGATGGGAGGGGAATGAGTCAGTGGACTGTCAGAATGCCAGTTCCTGGTTGCTCAAATTACTGATTTCGCCTGCGTTCCATGACTCTGCAGACAAAAACGAATGCTCCGGTTGGAACGTTATTGGATATATATGATAATAACATCCTGAAGATTGATTCTCTACTTAGTTTGACCAGTTTATTTGACCTGGAATATAACTTTTGGAAGTTTTCGTCCGAGTTCGCCTGGACCAGCGGCAGCTTTTGGATATGTGAGCTAAACCTGCTAGCAAAAGCAGCTAATTGGACACTAGTAATGTACATTATGGAACAAAACAACAATTTATTGTGGAACTAGGACTCCTTGCACTGCATTCTGATGAAAGATCATCAAAGGTAAGGGAATATGTATGATGTAATTTCGTATTTCTGTTGACTCCAACATGGCGGAGAAATAGTGTTATGTCTTAGCGCCGTTTTAGATTATTGCATGGTATGCTTTTTTCGTAACGTTTAAAAAAAATCTGACACAGCGGTTGCATTAAGAACCAGTGTATCTTTAATTATATGTAAAACATATCTTTCGTCAACGTTTATGATGAGTGTTTCTGTTATCTGGCGTAGCTCTCTGTAATTACTCCAGATATTTTGGAGGCATTTCTGAACATGGCGTCAATGTAAACCGAGATTTGTGGATATAAATATGCATATTATCGAACAAAACATACATGTATTGTGTAACATGATGTCATATGAGTGTCATCGGATGACGATTATCAAAGGTTAGTGATTCATTAAATCTCTAATTCTGCTTTTGTGACTATCTTTGGCTGGGAAAAATGGCTGTGTGTTTTTGGGGATTTGGTGGTGATCCAACATAAATATATGTTGTGTTTTCGCTGTAAAACATTTTTTAAATCGGACACGATGGGTAGATTAACAAGATGTTTATCTTTTATTTGCTGTATTGGACTTGTCAATGAGTAAAAGTAAATATGCCTTAAAAGAAAATGACTCAAGTAAAAGTGAAAGTCACTGAAAAAAAATACTATGTGAGTAAAAGTCTAAAAGTATTAGGTTTTTAAAAATACTTAAGTATCAAAAGTAAATGTAATTCCTAAAAGTAAAAGTATAAATCATTTCAAATTGCCTATATTAAGCAAACCAAACGACACCATTTTCTTTTTTTTTCTTTTTTATTTACAGATAGCCAGGGGCACAATCCAACACTCAAACATATTTTACAAATGAAAAAGCATGTGTGTTCAGTGAGTCCACCAGATCAGAGGCAGAAGGGATGACCAGGGATGTTCTCTTGATAAGTGTGTGAATTGGACCATTTTCCTGTCCTGCTAAGCATTGAAAATGTAACTAGTATTTTTGGGTGTCAGGGAAAATGTATGGAGTAAAAAGTACAAAATTTTCTTGAGGAATGTAGTGAAGTAAATACAGATACCCCCAAAAACGACTTAAGTAGTACTTTAAAGTATTTTTACTTAAGTACGTTACACCACTGGCCTATATCATATATGTATTGGATAACGGCACAATCATTTGGGATTCTTGGGCATGGGCTAATTAAATGTCTTCAATGTAGGGCTCATAAAATGTATTTAATGTATGGCTCATAAAATGGCTTTAATGTATGGCTCATAAAATGGCTTTAATGTATGGCTCATAAAATGGCTTTAATGTATGGCTCATAAAATGTATTTAATGTAGGGCTCATTAGGCTCAGGTAGCATCAGGATTGAATTTTCCCTCAAAGCTCTCAACAAATCCAGACATAAGCCTATTTATATGCTTTATAAGCTTTGAATGACACTTCCGGATTTGGCAGGAAATACTCAGTTACACGGGAGAAAAGTGATTTATTCTCAGATGGAACATTTGTAAAATACCAGGAATATATTCAACTCTACCTGGGATGTATCTCAATAGTCATTCGTGGCCTCCTTGCCTTGTGCCCTTACACCTTCCTCTAATATGAAAACACAAGCAAGAACTGCTTGGTGAAAGCAATATGGGGGATGCCTACCAAGTTTGCTCTCTTCTGATCACTTGTCTTAGGTTAGTGTCGATGGGTGGAAGAGGGAAGGGAACCTCTACATTTTATCTACATTGTCTCTCCATCTCTAAATTACTTGCATTATTCTTCATGTACTCTCCACAGGCCATGTACTCTCCCCCTTGCTCCCTCTCTCATTTCCCACTATCTATCCCGCTGGCGGGAACGACTAGGACATATATTGGGAATGATTGGAATGGCTGGTCCTGTCCATCTGGGGCTTAAATCACAGCTGTGTTTCTGTCATTCTCCGATGTTGAGGACCGATGGAGGAGATGTGTGCTATAGCGCTGTGTACACAGTAAACGTACTTAGAATGAATAACTTGGTTAATGTTTACAGTATACTAAATTACATCCCTATGGTATTCCACCTAACCATACACAAACAAGCCTTATCACATTATCCCCTCTCCATCTACTAAACATGTCCATGTAGCTGTACCAGTGGAGGCTGCTGAGGGGAGGACGGCTCATAATAATGACTTGAACGAAGCGAATGGAACAGCATCAAACACTTGGAAACCATGTGTTTGATGTATTTGATACCATTCCACTGATTCTACTCCAGCCATTACCACGAGCCCGTCCTCCACAATTAAGGTGCCACCAGCCTCCTGTGGCTGTAGGAAATGTAGAATTAGTAGTTTGTACTTAGTTAGTTAAACTAAGTAGTTATTAAGACTTATCTAGCTTAATTTTTGATGTTGTCCATTAAACTCTACAAATGCTATAGATGTATTTACTGTACCACCCTCCCTAATAAGCGCTGTCACGTTAAAATGCTGCTGTTTCTCCTCCAGCTACAGTCAGTTATACTAATGGGAACGGCTTTGGAATCTCGCATTTGGCAGGAGGGAGCCGACGCTGCTTCTGTGTCCTCTGCTCTCCTCCCAAATTCCTGTTGATGGATCTGTTCATTTAACATTAGCCCCGAGCGAGGCGAGGATAAGCAGCGGCCTCTAAAAATACGCCTTTTGTGATATTGGCGCCGAGAAAACAGATGGGTGAAATTGCATTCAAAATGGAGACCATTCATCTACTCTCCATACTATACACTATTGGCCCACGGTGCACGTGAGCCACGCCAATACTAACAAACGTATACCGCTTTCCTTCCCTCCCCTGCACCTGAAATATTGATATTCATGTGGAAATGCTACCCTTTATAAACATAATAGCATAAACAAATTGGGAATTGGATTCGTGGCCAAGGAAACAGTGGCGAGAGGAGCTTTTGGCAAGCTCACGAGTCAACATCTGCGCATCTCAGCGAAGCATGATGAATTCTTTACTCTGTGTCAATCAGAGTGCATTTGCAGAGTGAGAGGACCATGCAGTAATACATCTAAAAACTGGGTTGTCATAGAAACAGTGTGATGTAAAGTTTTAATTGTCATAAAAAGAAGCCCTCTGGAATCAAATGTCAACACTTAACTGGCCTGAGCCGGGTGCTGCTAAAACGAAGGGCTTTTGAGATTCCCATTAATCAAGCTTGTATCATGGGGAAAGAACAAGAATATGCCACTGTTGAAGGGACTTATTTTCCACCCCAGAAGAATGATTTGCATTTATATAGCGCCTTTTCTCTAACTGATAGTGCTTTGCATTGCATGAGGAGAATTCACAGCACTCCTTCCATCACTAATGTGTAGCACCCACCTGGGTGATGCTCTCTTGTCATTTTGCACCAGAATACTCACAATACACATTATCTCAAAGAGGAGGTTAGGGGAAAAGATCACCGTAATTTATAAATAACATTCTCCAAACCCAGTACCACAGTCAAGGATTATACGAATGCAAAACAGTCTAGCATCTCTCCTCTAGTTCTGTATGCTTTCTTATGGAGATATTATTCAGTTCTCTACTCCCGTCTTCGCCCCGCTCCTCTAAGTGAGACGAAAAGGAGTGAGATGTGGTCACTCACTCATGTCTAAGAAGACCTTGGAGGAACCAGGGCTCCCAGTGGGACTGACAGAGCAGCCTTGATAGATAGGTTACGCCGGCAGACAGGCCCAGACGAACCAAGACACCATGACGGCACTAAACCAGGTACACTAAAGGAACCGTATAACAGAGTTAAGAGTCCTTAGAGTTATATGATCAAATATATTCCGTCAGGGCCATTCCCTAATGCATTATCACTAGTATCGCTACAATAGATAATGGTGTTGATGTAGGCCTATAATCAGGTCTAGGTGGAATGTGGAGGAGAAAATAGGGAATAGGGAAAAAAACATTAAGGAATCCTAAACCAACCCCCAGCTACTACAATGAGGCACCTGTGTAGATCTGAGAGCATTGGAACAGGTATGAGTAATATGATAATGGGCCCATTTTGGTTAAGGGCCTAGGAGGAAAAGGGAATGGGTCCATTTTGGTTAAGGGCCTAGGAGGAAAAGGGAATGGGTCCATTTTGGTTAAGGGCCTAGGAGGAAAAGGGAATGGGTCCATTTTGGTTAAGGGCCTAGGAGGAAAAGGGGTCCATTTTGGTTAAGGGCCTAGGAGGAAAAGGGAAGGGGTCCATTTGGGAGCAAATGTGTCTTTTGGTCAAAACAACAACCTATGGAAATGGAATTGAAATCATGTGACATAAAACCTTAATTAATTGGAAATGGAATTGAAATGTCATAAAACCTTTATTTATTTTCAAAAGACAACACTCTCTCTGCGTTAGATCCAACACAATGTGACACAAATGATATAGTAGACACACCGCCCTGAAGCCATTTCTGTCCCCCACCCACCGTTCGTTCTCACATAAGATCATTAATTCATTACTGTGACCGTCAAACCGGCTGCAACAGCCGGGCGTCAAAGTGAAGGACGAATTGCAGGGGTACATTTAGATTCACACACCCCACAGCGGTCCCACGGCAACGGAGCCTCTCAGCGTCACACACCCCACAGCGGTCCCACGGCAACGGAGCCTCTCAGCGTCACACACCCCACCGCGGTCCCACGGCAACGGAGCCTCTCAGCGTCACACACCCCACAGCGGTCCCACGGCAACGGAGCATCTCAGCGTCACACACCCCACCGCGGTCCCACGGCAACGGAGCCTCTCAGCGTCACACACCCCACAGCGGTCCCACGGCAACGGAGCCTCTCAGCGTCACACACCCCACAGCGGTCCCACGGCAACGGAGCCTCTCAGCGTCACACACCGTACCGTCCGTATAACCCCCAGTGTCTTCATCTGTGTAATGAACTGGAGGGCAGTACTCTACTCTTTCGATCTCTACATATTTGTCTGTCCCATGGGTTGGGTAAAGCAAGAAAGAAAAATGTGTTAATTAGGCTGAATTGAGTTTGTTCATTATAATCCCGGCGACTGCTAGCGTTGCTTGTCATCCGTCAGACCAATGAACTGTGCGAAAGTATTAATTGCAAACGCTTAGTTAAACATCTTAATTAACTTCCAAAAACAGTCCTTTTTCAAATTTATAGCCGGATGCATTTTTTGTGAAATGTTTTCCAATTAAACATTTGAGACGCTGAAAAGCAATACATAAAACAGCAGGGGAAGGCTGGTATTCTCCGAGATTAAAGTGAAATAATAATAATTCCAAAAACACAATTTTGTGAACACAATGGTTAAAACAGACTAAATCTTGAACGCCTTGAATACTAGTGATGAAGAAACAACTCATGGTAAACAGACATACATCATTTCCTGTCTTCTGTAACCTCTTTCACCATCTAACCAACATATTAGCCAACACATAATACATATCCGAAATCCTCAAGATGTTTCATAATCACACACCAAAAACCATATTTTCAGTTCACATTTGGTAGACTGGGTACAGCAGGTTAGATAAACTGGGACAGCATTATTATAGTCCTAATTGTACCCAAATTACAATTAAATTACATTTGTGTGATTAGGAAAAATCTGAGGATTTCAGAAATGTATCATGCATTGGGCTAATATGTTAGATGTCTGAAGAGATTGGGCTAATATGTTAGATGTCTGAGGAGAATGGGCTAATATGGTAGATGTCTGAAGAGAATGGGCTAATATGTTAGATGTCTGAGGAGAATGGGCTAATATGTTAGATGTCTGAGGAGAATGGGCTAATATGGTAGACGTCTGAGGAGAATGGGCTAATATGTTAGATGTCTGAGGAGAATGGGCTAATATGTTAGATGTCTGAGGAGAATGGGCTAATATGGTAGATGTCTGAAGAGAATGGGCTAATATGTTAGATGTCTGAGGAGAATGGGCTAATATGTTAGATGTCTGAGGAGAATGGGCTAATATGGTAGATGTCTGAGGAGAATGGGCTAATATGTTAAATGTCTGAGGAGAATGGGCTAATATGTTAGATGTCTGAAGAGAATGGGCTAATATGTTAATGTCTGAAGAGAATGGGCTAATATGTTAGATGTCTGAGGAGAATGGGCTAATATGTTAGATGTCTGAAGAGAATGGGCTAATATGTTAGATGTCTGAAGAGAATGGGCTAATATGTTAGATGTCTGAGGAGAATGGGCTAATATGGTAGACGTCTGAGGAGAATGGGCTAATATGTTAGATGTCTGAAGAGAATGGGCTAATATGTTAGACGTCTGAAGAGATTGGGCTAATATGTTAGATGTCTGAAGAGAATGGGCTAATATGTTAATGTCTGAAGAGAATGGGCTAATATGTTAGATGTCTGAGGAGAATGGGCTAATATGTTAGATGTCTGAAGAGAATGGGCTAATATGTTAATGTCTGAAGAGAATGGGCTAATATGTTAGATGTCTGAGGAGAATGGGCTAATATGTTAGATGTCTGAAGAGAATGGGCTAATATGTTAAATGTCTGAGGAGAATGGGCTAATATGTTAAATGTCTGAAGAGAATTGGCTAATATGTTAAATGTCTGAGGAGAATGGGCTAATATGTTAGATGTCTGAAGAGAATGGGCTAATATGTTAAATGTCTGAGGAGAATGGGCTAATATGTTAGATGTCTGAGGAGAATGGGCTAATATGGTAGACGTCTGAGGAGAATGGGCTAATATGTTAAATGTCTGAGGAGAATGGGCTAATATGTTAAATGTCTGAGGAGAATGGGCTAATATGTTAGATGTCTGAGGAGAATGGGCTAATATGTTAGATGTCTGAAGAGAATGGGCTAATATGTTAAATGTCTGAGGAGAATGGGCTAATATGTTAGATGTCTGAAGAGAATGGGCTAATATGTTAAATGTCTGAGGAGAATGGGCTAATATGTTAGATGTCTGAAGAGAATGGGCTAATATGTTAGATGTCTGAAGAGAATGGGCTAATATGTTAGACGTCTGAAGAGATTGGGCTAATATGTTAGATGTCTGAAGAGAATGGGCTAATATGTTAGACGTCTGAAGAGATTGGGCTAATATGTTAGATGTCTGAAGAGATTGGGCTAATATGTTAGATGTCTGAAGAGATTGGGCTAATATGTTAATGTCTGAAGAGAATGGGCTAATATGTTAGATGTCTGAGGAGAATGGGCTAATATGTTAGATGTCTGAAGAGAATGGGCTAATATGTTAGATGTCTGAGGAGAATGGGCTAATATGTTAGATGTCTGAAGAGAATGGGCTAATATGTTAAATGTCTGAGGAGAATGGGCTAATATGTTAAATGTCTGAAGAGAATGGGCTAATATGTTAAATGTCTGAGGAGAATGGGCTAATATGTTAGATGTCTGAAGAGAATGGGCTAATATGTTAAATGTCCGAGGAGAATGGGCTAATATGTTAGATGTCTGAGGAGAATGGGCTAATATGGTAGACGTCTGAGGAGAATGGGCTAATATGTTAAATGTCTGAGGAGAATGGGCTAATATGTTAAATGTCTGAGGAGAATGGGCTAATATGTTAGATGTCTGAGGAGAATGGGCTAATATGTTAGATGTCTGAAGAGAATGGGCTAATATGTTAAATGTCTGAGGAGAATGGGCTAATATGTTAGATGTCTGAAGAGAATGGGCTAATATGTTAAATGTCTGAGGAGAATGGGCTAATATGTTAGATGTCTGAAGAGAATGGGCTAATATGTTAGACGTCTGAAGAGATTGGGCTAATATGTTAGATGTCTGAAGAGATTGGGCTAATATGTTAGATGTCTGAAGAGATTGGGCTAATATGTTAATGTCTGAAGAGAATGGGCTAATATGTTAGACGTCTGAGGAGAATGGGCTAATATGTTAGATGTCTGAAGAGAATGGGCTAATATGTTAGATGTCTGAGGAGAATGGGCTAATATGTTAGATGTCTGAGGAGAATGGGCTAATATGTTAGATGTCTGAGGAGAATGGGCTAATATGTTAGATGTCTGAGGAGAATGGGCTAATATGTTAAATGTCTGAGGAGAATGGGCTAATATGTTAGATGTCTGAGGAGAATGGGCTAATATGTTAGATGTCTGAAGAGATTGGGCTAATATGTTAGATGTCTGAAGAGAATGGGCTAATATGTTAGATGTCTGAAGAGATTGGGCTAATATGTTAATGTCTGAAGAGAATGGGCTAATATGGTAGATGTCTGAAGAGAATGGGCTAATATGTTAGATGTCTGAAGAGGTTATTCAAAAAGTCTTCCACATTTTCCGAATTCACTCAAATAACAGTATTAATAACACTACTAATAACAGTATTAATAACAGTACTAATACGTGTCAATAACTGTATTAATAACAGTACTAATGACAGTACTAATAACAGTACTAATAACAATATTAATAACAGCACTAATAACCGTATTACTAACAGTATTAATAACAGCACTAATAACAGTATTAATAACAGTATGAATTACAGTACTAATAACAGTACTACAAGAACATATTTACAGGATATAGTGCTACAAGAACCGGAGCCTTACCTAACCTAAGTACAGGGGATACCTAATGTAAACTGGATCTCTTTCCTCCATTGGACAAGTCTATGAGAATTTTGCTACTCCATGTCTATTCTGAATTTTGCTACTCCATGTTGTCCTACTTTAGCTAGCTACTGTATGGTTGGTAAAGCAGGACGACCACAAAATAGACAGAATTACATAAACGTATACACATTTACATCACAATTTGGCACAGTGTATTAGTTATGACAGTTTTATAACCTTGACATCAAAACAGAAAAAAATCTGTCACTGATCTTACTATGTGCTTTGCAGCGTGAGCTTCCTGTTTGAAGCTAGCTCTGCCCCCACATATGATGTGAATTTGATCATGTGGTTTCTCTGCAGGGGCTTAGTAACAATAGTTTTTATGTCAGACCAAAAAATAAATGCATCAGGATTTTTATCAGACATTTTTCTGTTGTCCTCTGTTATGTGAGTGATCAGTTGTGGCTTCTTGCCTGTCTATGGTCACCTGTGGGTTCTTCACCACCATAACCACAAAGGCTCCAGCAGCTAGTCAAAGACGCTGAAGAACCACAGCAGGTGCTATAAATGAGTCTCTCTCTCAAAGCACCACTTCAACATCTCCATCACCATGTGTGTAGGTCTATGCATGTGAAAACAGATGATGATGATGACAGAGTATAATGCTATGTTTAGGATCATGATGTATTTCCCTCAGCTCAGAGCCCTCAATGAACAGCAGAAAGCTGCAAGAGGAGCCAATTAAACGTGCATAGTCAAGTGTGCCAAAACGTGCGCCATGTGCTTTTTGATGTAATCATCACTCTGAGGATGTGTAATACTTTATAAATAAAGGCTTTCTATCATCCTCAAGCCAAGAGCTTAGTTTCATATATGCCATTTGAAGACTATTTTATCCAAGGTGACTTAGAGTACATTTTTTGTATGTGTGTCCCCTGCTTAATTCGAACCCACAACCTGGGTATTGCTAGTGCCACGCTCCTACAAATTGACTCAGACAGGATGTTATCACTTCCTTATTTAAGCCATAGCTCTTTAAGAACCAATTATGCTCTATAATGACGACCTGGTTGAAGTTCTCCGGAATGATGAACTGACACGAATAGATCCTTTACCCAAGAGCACCTTCAGATTCTGTTGTCAGTCTAAGCACCAATATCGTGCTCCTCCTCTCCTCTCCTCTCCTCTCCCTGTGTTTTCAGAAATGACTGAGGACTTTTGACCAGGAAGTTTTAGCACCCTGACACCTAGCAGACGAATGAGAGATGGCAACGGGCGAGGAACACGGTGATGCGAGGAAGCCAAATTGTTTTGGATGCGGAGTGAGATCAAAACGAGAGCGAGACGGAGGGCAACCTTAACACGTCCTGACACTCAGACAGCAGAGGAGGGACCGGGAATTTTTAGAGGGGGGAACAACCAGAATTACACCACTCAAATACTGAAGAGATGTCATCCTGCGAGTGGTTTGGCCTGCAAAGAGTGGCTTTGGCCCGAATAGGAGATATGAGATAACTTCCTATCTTGCCCTACTTAGTTGCCAAATTGTGTCGGATAGGTTAACGTCGATTTGTCTACTAGTTTGAGTATTTTTAAGAATGTTACTTTTACAGACACTCTTGGTACCATCGAGAAAGACTCTCAGTACTCTGCTGGGGGGCTACTTGAATGTTGACGCTTTTATCAAGGAAGAAAAAAAACAAATCAGAAATCTACTGGAACATTCATCCTTGACTAAGAAAACATTCCCACAATGTTCAGAGTATATTCTCTCCACAGCTCTCAACTGAACAGTAACTGGACAAAAACATTCTGGAAACTGTTTCATAGATGGAGAACTGTTTCATTGACCTGATCGATAAAGACAGATAAAGTCTTTAGCTGGTTCCCAAAGGGAAGCGCATAGACATCACTGCTCTCTGTTTGGCGATCAGAGGGCACCCTGATTGATGATGATTGATAGTCTCCTAGTCGTCCCATCAGTGTAAAGGCTGACAGCTGATGGAGAATGGAGAGGTGGATCAAGGGCATTGGTAGAAACAAGGACAACCCAACCACAGTTACATTTTATTGTATATTTTATTTAACATGTATTTTACCAGGTTAGTCTTTCTGAGTGGGATCTCTCCAACAAGAGAGACCTTTGCCACTGTAGCATCACAAGTTATGCTGAATAAAATATATAAAAAAATATTTATTCAACATGAACAACATTATGAATCTGATTTGAAAAATAGGCCTACAGTATTTCGCTGACATACTGGTTGAAATCCCACTCCTGGTAATTGTGCGGAGTATTATTGATTATTTGACTTTGATGGAAGCGGCTGTAGTCAGCAGTAGCTCCATTGTGACTCAAAGGCTAAAGACTGGCTGCAGGTACCACCCACACAGCAATATTGAAAACAGCAGCATCCCTGAACTGTAGGATTCAAACCCACGAGAGCCAGAAATAACCATGTCACTGTTATCCTATACCGCAGGGCCTGAAGGAAGTGGATGGAAACTGACTGTTTCAGCTGCTCTTGAATGACTTGTTTTGCTCATAGGCCAAGTGATTGTGTCACCCACCCACCAAGCAAATGGAAATGCAATGGTGGGTCTAGCCTGGAGACCCAACATTGAATTGCAGTGGATTCAACGTTGGGAATAAATTAGCGTTTGGATGACAAAAGTTTCCTCTCACAATCTCTACAAGCCAGAATGTTAAATACAATTATATTTTTAACCTACTTTACCGGTTATCTGTGCAGTTGGTCCTTTTGCAGGTAGGAATGTGAGACAATATATCGACAGGAAAATATAATTACATCATCTTTTCAAAGCGCTGGAAGTGCGTTCAGATT
Source organism: Oncorhynchus mykiss (assembly GCF_057628025.1). Lineage (NCBI taxonomy): Eukaryota > Metazoa > Chordata > Actinopteri > Salmoniformes > Salmonidae > Oncorhynchus > Oncorhynchus mykiss. Next base: position 67,384,353 of record NC_143036.1, read on the forward strand.
TCTATCACCCGAAGCATGTGCAGAACCATGTAAACATGTGCACAAGTTCAGCAAGTATTCATACACCTCGTGAATGTATTTTTATCTTGTGTGCATGACTCAGGTAATAAAAATCTCAAATACACTACCAGCGCGTTGAAAAGTTCATGTAATTATATTTCCTGTCAATGTATTGTCCCACATTCCTACCTGCAAACAGACCAACCGCACGGACAACCGGTAAAGTAAGATCAAATATAATTGTATTCAATATGCTGGCTTGTAGAGGTCATGAGGAAACTTTCCTGATCCAAATGCTCATTTCTGCCTGACGTAGAATTCAATGAAATTCCAGGTTGGGTTTCCGACTAGGTGGGTTCAAGCCTGGCTCTTGGCTTTCCACTGGTCATTATTATGCAACTGAGAGCCTATGGCGATTGATTGTAATCAGGAATGTGATGTTTCAAATCTATGGTTTTGATCAATAACATCAAGTTATGAACTCAAAACTTCAACAAACAAGACATAAATGGATTTCACCTGCTGGGAAGACTGGCAGAGCACACATTGTTCCTGGCTTCCTCACCAGTGCAAACTGATTATGCATTCCAATCAGTGTTAAATTACAGTCAATCAGTTTCAGGTGTATCAGGCTTGATTGCAGGCCTGATTCCCCCAATCCTCTGCAGCTGGAGAGTGGTGGCCAATATAGGTACTGCAGGGTAATGCAATCCATTGACAAGGGCAACGGCAGCCATCTTGTAGTGCTGCCCCCTTGTGAGATCATTGATGAATTACGTTGCACAACCGTGAACATAGAAATAGGCTGTAGAGAACAGATGTTTCACATTCATTCCATAATTTTCCAATGCCATGTGAGAGTATCCCTGGCAGTGTCCAAATCATTTTTGATGCTCCTATTTTCTTGTCATTGAATAACCTTGGGGAAGCAAGTCACTATCAATATAACATCAATACACCTAGAGTTCTGAGTCCATCGGATGTTTTGTGTGACAGGAATGTGAGTTCAATTGTATTCTGTCATTTAATAGCTATAAGATGGGGAGGGAGCCAGTGGTGTCAAGGCTCTGAAACGTCTCAGAGCATATGTACAAGGGTCACCAACCTGGCAATGACAAGTCCCATCTCTGAAATCTCTTGCAATGTATAACAACACCTCAACATGATGCTAATGTGAGCTCTTAAGTAATCACATGTCGTAGCCGTAGCCTCTAAACATCTTGAGTGGCTCAAAGAGTGTGTGCTATCACAAACCCAATTATCAGGCTCCTAACCATCTGGAATTCAGAAGGGAAATCAGCCCACCGGGCCCACACGTCAGTCAGTTCAATATCTAGATTTCATTTTCATTTGTTTGACTTTTCAACTAACGTGAATTCAACGAGAAATCAACAAAACATTTAACCATGTCATTGGATTTAGGTTCAAAGTTGGGTGAAAAAAAAGACGAAATAAGCAGCAATAAAAAAGCTGCAATGTAACTTTTTGGACGACCCGACCAAATTCACATAGAAATGTGAGTTATAGATTTGTCATTCAAATTGAAGGCAAGTCTAAGAAGCTGAAAAATCTGTTCTCTGTGTGCTATTTCTATGCTTCCCATTCTTAAGTTTTGTTTTACTTTCAAACAGCTGAAAAGGTATTTAAAAAATAAAAATGAAAATATATAATGAAAATATTATTTCACAGTGGTTTATATGGTACAATGATTCTCAACACAGTGCTTGTTTGGTCACAGAAATGGAAATTAGGCGAACTATTTGAAGGAAATGGCAGAGCGTATTGCACCTTTAAGTTGATGACTTTTTGCAAATCCAATCAGTTTTCCATGTTGATTCAAAGTCATCACATAGATTTCTTGGGTTGAAATGACGTGGAAACAACGTTGATTCAACCAGTGGGTCCCCCCTCTGAGTCAGTGAGTTGTGGGTTTAAATCCCACTATCTATTTCTATTTTCCATGTATCACTATTTCACTAACTTAACATTTTGAGGGATTTTATGACTGTGACGGTTGGGCCTTGATATCGTCAAAGCTTTGTAATGGATCAGCTAGTTAGTGCTGTTGTGTATTCTCAGGCGTTTGTGAGTGATGTCCTTCAGATGGAGGTTCAATGGCAATTCTAGGTGAAAGAGATGCTGGAGGAGTTTGGCTGTGGACTACTGAACCCTTCACCTATGTGAAAATACAGAATATACTTTGGGCATCAAAGTCAGGTACATGTTCTTACCGTATTCACCTGTTGCAGCAGTCTTTTTTGTCGGGAACAAGCGTATATCAAAAACCTTCAAGCTTCAACAGGTTGTCATGTATTATTTTACACTCCCTGGTTTTGAACCATGAGTCAGTTACTGCAGATGATAGCAAAACACAAAACACTCTCTAGAGCTGTGAGAGAAACTGCTCCACCATTTTGACTTAAAAAAAAATGCATTCTGACTGCCATAGATAGATATTGCTAATGACAGGGTGTAACTCTCATGGAAGAGTGGCATTTCCAAGAAAGATGGCTGCAATTATTGTGGTGATGGTGATGACAGCATTTACCTTCTGAGCTACTGCCCGTTCATAGAGCTAGGGCCCGATTCTATCGGATTCACTTCAGCCGACATTCGCATAGCAGTTGCTTTGGCGGTTTCGGAACTGTGCAATAAGGCCATCACAGACACTGCCATTGGATACAACAAAACCAGACCTGACTATAATCAGACAAAACCCATGCAGCTGCGTTAGAAACCATGTATTAGCCTAACATCAATGGGTTGGCGTTTGAGAGTCAACCTTTCTAACATCAATAGAGCCTACACTTTCTAATGCCATTTTGAACTTGTAACGCAGTAGGATAATAAGGAAGAGAGTGGTTTGAGACTTTAACACAGTAGAATAATAAGGAAGAGAGTGGTTTGTGACTTTAACACAGTTGGTTAATAAGGAAGAGTGGTTTGTGACTTCTAACACAGTAGGATAATAAGGAAGAGTGGTTTGTGACTTCTAACACAGTAGGATAATAAGGAAGAGAGTGGTTTGTGACTTCTAACACAGTAGGATAATAAGGAAGAGAGTGGTTTGCAACTTCTAACACAGTAGGATAGTAAGGAAGAGAGTGGTTTGTGACTTTAACACAGTAGGATAATAAGGAAGAGAGTGGTTTGTGACTTCTAACACAGTTGGATAATAAGGAAGAGAGTGGTTTGTGACTTTAACACAGTAGGATAATAAGGAAGAGTGGTTTGTGACTTCTAACACAGTTGGATAATAAGGAAGAGAGTGGTTTGTGACACACAAGAGTAGCCGCTCACCGATTTGTCAGCACCTCCAACATCAGTAGGGTTAAAACATGACTCATGAAACAGAGAAACACCATGGCTACGTCCCAAATGGCACCCTATTCTCTATATAGTGCATGACTTTAGACCAGAGCCCTGTGAGCCCTAGTCAAAAGTAGTGCACTAAATAGTGGACAGGGTGCCTTTTGGGATGCCGCCGTGGTATTTTTCTGTTTCATGAGTCATGTTTTAACCCTACTGTTAAGTAAAGAACACTAGAATTACATCAGAGTCACTACAGTGTTCTAAAGGAGGTGGGGGATTTTGAAATCAGAAGAAAATCTAGATGGCTACTGTGTGTTTGTATAACATTAAAAGGACATACTGATCATTCATTTGTATAACATTAAAAGGACATACTGATCATTCATTTGTATAACATTGAGAGGACATGCTGATTATTAATTTGTATAACATTGAGAGGACATGCTGAGTATTCATTTGTATAACATTGAGAGGACATTCTGAGTATTCATTTGTATAACATTGAGAGGACATGCTGATTATTCATTTGTATAACATTGAGAGGACATGCTGAGTATTCATTTGTATAACATTGAGAGGACATGCTGAGTATTCATTTGTATAACATTGAGAGGACATTCTGAGTATTAATTTGTATAACATTGAGAGGACGTGATGATTATTCATTTGTATTACATTGAGAGGACATTCTGATCATTCATTTGTATAACATTGAGAGGACATTCTGATCATTCATTTGTATAACATTGAGAGGACATGCTGAGTATTCATTTGTATAACATTGAGAGGACATGATGATTATTCATTTGTATAACATTGAGAGGACATGCTGATTATTCATTTGTATAACATTGAGAGGACATTCTGATCATTCATTTGTATAACATTGAGAGGACATGCTGAGTATTCATTTGTATAACATTGAGAGGACGTGATGATTGTTCATTTGTATAACATTGAGAGGACATGCTGAGTATTCATTTGTATAACATTGAGAGGACGTGATGATTGTTAATTTGTATAACATTGAGAGGACATTCTGATCATTCATTTGTATAACATTGAGAGGACATGATGATTGTTAATTTGTATAACATTGAGAGGACATGAGGATTGTTCATTTGTATAACATTGAGAGGACATGCTGAGTATTCATTTGTATAACATTGAGAGGACGTGATGATTGTTAATTTGTATAACATTGAGAGGACATTCTGATCATTCATTTGTATAACATTGAGAGGACATGATGATTGTTAATTTGTATAACATTGAGAGGACATGAGGATTGTTCATTTGTATAACATTGAGAGGACATTCTGAGTATTCATTTGTGTAACATTGAGAGGACATGAGGATTGTTCTTTTGTATAACATTGAGAGGACATTCTGATTATTCATTTGTATAACATTGAGAGGACATTCTGAGTATTCATTTGTATAACATTGAGAGGACATTCTGATTATTCATTTGTATAACATTGAGAGGACATGATGATTGTTCATTTGTATAACATTGAGAGGACATGCTGATTGTTCATTTGTATAACATTGAGAGGACATGATGATTATTCATTTGTATAACATTGAGAGGACATTCTGATTGTTCATTTGTATAACATTGAGGGGACATGCTGATTGTTCATTTGTATAACATTGAGGGGACATGCCTTCCTAAAGGAGAATGAATCTACAAACAAAAGCATATTAGTCTTAGTAATGAGCAAGGTTAGAGGCTTGAGAGCTGTTCATTGTGTCTGTCAGTGTTTATACTGTATCTCTGAGTGTCTGTATGGGTGAGTGTGCATATTAATGTACAATACAATTATCAGATGTAGAAGAGTGTATGATTAAATGGTATACCTGACCATATGTGTTAACCTCTACTTGAGTGTCTTTTGAAGTATGAGTGTGTTTATGAGTAACTGAATAAGCAAGCTTGCATGTGTCTTTCAGTGTGTGTGTGTGTGTGTGTGTGTGTGTGTGTGTGTGTGTGTGTGTGTATATATATATACATACACATGCCTGCATTGGTGCATCCCCCAGTGTCTGTGTGTGTCCTCAACTCCCTCCCCCCTGTTTTCCCTAGACAAGAGTGTCATTCCTGCTTAAGCCAGTCTGAGCTCAACCCTAAGTGAGCAGTGTCTGGCCCCCTAGTTCCGAGCCTAAATGGCTGGCTGAGTGGCGGTAATTGCCTCCCACCCTGTCAGTTCCTACTTGGAGCAGCCGCAGTGAATGATCGCCGGGCCGAAGCAGCATGGCCGAGGTTGGGCCACACACATTGCCTGGCCAGGCCGGGGGAAGCCGGCCCCTCTGTCCTGTCTGAGAAACCAACGGGCCCCTAATGCGTTTAGAAAACGGTCCGAAGACATCCGAGGGGTCATTTTCAGACGATGAGACGCGGCACAAGGAGAAAAGAAACGTTTACTTATTTAAACTGAAAGGTCGTTAGCGGAGAGACGCAAAGGGTCTTTGACAAATGGAGTCAGGGCCACTTAACGTTCCATTCTTGGAGAGAGGAGGTATTTAAGAGAAGAAAAAATAGAAAATGGCTTTAACATTCAGCTGGTCAGCGCACTGCATTTTAAGGGGAAAAAATCTTATTTTTCCTATATACATGCACTGCAGTTGGGTTTACATAAACAATGCATGACGCACCAAAGAAAACAAGATAGCATGTTACTTTCTATACATCACACTAACCACAGAGCCCACAGAGTCAACAGCCTTTAGGCTAAAGACGGACTCAATTCCTCACCGATATTCCATCTCCATATGAAAGTCTGATTTTGATTCTTCCACTTCCAGCTCTGGCAGCTGTTTGTGTAGATAAACAGAAGGAGAGTGTATCCTCGGAGGACGGGGGCTATTGAGTAAAACGCTTGTGTGACTCCCTCTCGTCCCCACCCCCTCCGCTCTCTCTTCTGCTTTCTCAGTACATCTCGCCCTGGTGGGGGTGAAAGCACAGCTGGCACGCGGGACCATCCCAACGCATTCCACGCTAACGGACACGCCACACGTCAAGACGCACATGCAGTGGGTCAGCGGGTGGCGCTCGCTGTCACATGTGAGGGGACACGTGTGTGGGGAAGGGGGGGGCCAATGTGTCTGTGTATCCCTGCATGCATGTGTGTGTCTGTGTGCATGAGTGTCAATGTGTGTCCATATACACGTGTGTGTGTGTGTGTGTGTGTGTGTTTGCCCGCAAGAATGTGTGTGTGTGTATGAACCATGTATGTGTGTATGCCCGCATGCATGCGTGTGTGTGTGAACCATGTATGTGTGTATGCCCGCATGCATGTGTGTGTGTATGAACCATGTATGTGTGTATGCCCGCATGCATGTGAGTGTGTGTGAACCATGTATGTGTGTATGCCCGCAAGCATGTGAGTGTGTGTGAACCCGTGTGTGTGTATGCCCGCAAGCATGTGAGTGTGTGTGAACCCGTGTGTGTGTATGCTCGCAAGCATATGTGAACCCGTGTGTGTGTGGTCACCGTCAATGCAGGGGGTTAATCAGAAGAATACGCTCCGTTCACAGGGGAGGCCATGTCGAGGAGGCAAATGTGTCCTCTGCTCAAAGTGCAAATCTGAGAGATGTAAAATAAAGGTGATAACCATGGTGTTTAAATGTACAAGGGGAGGGAGAAGGGAGAAAGGGGGAGGAAAGAAGCCCGCTCTCTCTCCTAGTGACGTCTCTGGGGCACTCTTTCCCTTCATCAAAGGCTCCTATTAAAATGAGATGAGTAAGACTGGAGCTGTGACGCTGTGAGACCTGCTGTGGCAGCACTGTGGAGTCAGATATGCCTCTCTCTCTCACACACAGACACGCAGACACACTCTCTCTTCAGAGATTCATTTGGATGAGAGGGAGAAGGTATGTACACACCAATAATGCCTTTAAAAAAACATCATGACAGGGAAATGACTCCCTCCATTTTTGGAGACCATCAGCTGCCTGAGGTTGCTTTGAAACCAGCAGAGGAGGAAATGCATTAATAAACAAGGTTATTGTAGTGTGTCAAAGGTCAATCAATTTAATCATGGTATAGTTGTACAAACTGAAATGGATTGTGTACGAGAGCATCAATAACATAATATGGTTGGAAATCAGGTGCACTAGATTAAGGTTGGAGAGCGAAAACCTACAGGACTGTAGCTCTACAGGAACAGGGTTGGAGTTAAAACCTACAGGACTGTAGCTCTACAGGAACAGGGTTAGAGTTAAAACCTACAGGACTGTAGCTCTACAGGAACAGGGTTGGAGTTAAAACCTACAGGACTGTAGCTCTACAGGAACAGGGTTGGAGAGCGAAAACCTACAGGACTGTAGCTCTACAGGAACAGGGTTGGAGAGCGAAAACCTACAGGACTGTAGCTCTACAGGAACAGGGTTGGAGTTAAAACCTACAGGACTGTAGCTCTACAGGAACAGGGTTAGAGTTAAAACCTACAGGACTGTAGCTCTACAGGAACAGGGTTGGAGTTAAAACCTACAGGACTGTAGCTCTACAGGAACAGGGTTGGAGTTAAAACCTACAGGACTGTAGCTCTACAGGAACAGGGTTGGAGTTAAAAACTACAGGACTGTAGCTCTACAGGAACAGGGTTGGAGTTAAAACCTACAGGACTGTAGGTCTACAGGAACAGGGTTGGAGTTAAAACCTACAGGATTGTAGCTCTACAGGAAAAAGGTTGGCATTAAAACCTACAGGACTGTAGCTTTCCAGGAACAGGGTTGGAGTTAAAACCTATATATATATATATATATATATATATATATATATATATATATATATATATATATATATATATATATATATATATATATACACACACACATATATATGTATACAGTGGGGAGAAGAAGTATTTGATACACTGCCGATTTTGCAGGTTTTCCTACTTACAAAGCATGTAGATGTCTGTAATTTTTTATCATAAGTACACTTCAACTGTGAGAGACCCGCAAAAAAACATTGTATGATTTTTAAGTAATTCATTTTATTGCATTACATAAGTATTTGATCACCTACCAACCAGTAAGAATTCCGGCTCTCACAGACCTGTTAGTTTTTCTTTAAGAGGCCCTCCTGTTCTCCACCTGTATTAACTGCACCTGTTTGAACTTGTTACCTGTATAAAAGACACCTGTCCACACACTCAATCAAACAGACTCCAACCTCTCCACAATGGCCAAGACCAGAGAGCTGTGTAAGGACATCAGGGTCAAATTGTAAACCTGCAAAAGGCTGGGATGAGCTACAGGACAATAGGCAAGCAGCTTTAGTAACACACTACGCCGTCATGGATTAAAATCCTGCAGCGCACACAAGGTCCCTCTGCTCAAGCCAACGCATGTCCAGGCCCGTCTGAAGTTTGCCAATGACCATCTGGATGATCCAGAGGAGGAATGGGAGAAGGTCATGTGGTCTGAAGGGACAAAAATAGAGCTTTTTGGTCTAAACTCGCCGTGTTTGGAGGAAGAAGAAGGATGAGTACAACCCCAAGAACACCATCCCAACCGTGAAGCATGGAGGTGGAAACATTCTTTGAGGATGCTTTTCTGCAAAGGGGACAGGACGACTGCATCGTATTGAGGGGAGGATGGATGGGGCCTTGTATCGCGAGAACCGCCTTCCCTCAGTAAGAGCATTGAAGATGGGTTGTGGCTGGGTCTTCCAGCATGACAATGACCCGAAACACACAGCCAGGGCAACTAAGGAATGGCTCCGTAAGAAGCATCAAGGTCCTGGAGTGGCCTAGCCAGTCTCCAGACCTGAACCCAATAGAAAATCTTTGGAGGGAGCTGAAAGTCCGTATTGCCCAGCAACAGCCCCGAAACCTGAAGTATCTGGAGAAGGTCTGTATGGAGGAATGGGCCAAAATCCCTGCTGCGGTGTGTGCAAACCTGGTCAAGAACTACAGGAAACGTATACCTTCCACTATCTTCCTACAATAAGTTGGGTGAATTTTGGCCCATTCCTCCTGACAGAGCTGGTGTAACTGAGTCAGGTTTGTAGGCCTCCTTGCTCGCACACGCTTTTTCAGTTCTGCCCACAAATTTCTGTAGGATTGAGGTCAGGGCTTTGTGATGGCCACTCCAATACCTTGACTTTGTTGTCCTTAAGCCATTTTGCCACAACTTTGGAAGCATGCTTGGGGTCATTGTCCATTTGGAAGACCCATTTGCGACCAAGCTTTAACTTCCTGACTGATGTCACGAGATGTTGCTTCAATATATCCACATAATTTTCTTACCTCATGAAGCCATCTATTTTGTGAAGTGCACCAGTCCCTCCTGCAGGAAAGCACCCCCACAACATGATGCCGCCACCCCCGTGCTTCACGGTTGGGATGGTGTTCTTCGGCTTGCAAGCATCCCCTTTTTTCCTCCAAACATAACGATGGTCATTGCGGTCAAACAGTTATATTTTTGTTTCATCAGACCAGAGGACATTTCTCCAAAAAAGTACGATCTTTGTCCCCATGTGCAGTTGCAAGCCGTAGTCTGGCTTTTTTATGGTGGTTTTGGAGCATTGGCTACTTCCTTGCTGAGCGGCCTTTCGGGTTATGTCGATATAGGACTCGTTTTACTGTGGATATTGATTATTTTTTACACGTTTCCTCCAGCATCTTCACAAGGTCCTTTGCTGTTGTTCTGGGATTGATTTGCATTTTTCGCACCAAAGTACATTCATCTCTAGGAGACAAAACGCACCTCCTTCCTGAGTGGTATGATAGCTGTGTGGTCCCATGGTGTTTATACTTGCGTACTATTGATTGTACAGATGAATGTGTTACCTTCAGGCGTTTGGAAATTGCTCCCAAGAATGAGCCAAACTTGTGGAGGTCTAAATTGTTTTTCTGAGGTCTTGGCTGATTTCTTCTGATTTTCCCTTGATGTCAAGCAAAGAGGCACTGAGTTTGAAGGTAGGCCTTGAAGTACATCCCCAGGTACATCTCCAATTGACTCAAACGATGTCAACTAAACTATCAGAAGCTTCTAAAGCCATGACATCCTTTTCTGGAATTTTCCAAGATGTTTAAAGGCACAGTCAACTTAGTGTATGTAAACTTCTGACCCACTGGAATTGTGATACAGTGAATTATAAGTGAAATAATCTGTCTGTAAACAATTGTTGGAAAAATGACTTGTGTCATGCACAAAGTAGATGTCCTAACCTACATGCCAAAACTATAGTTTGTTAACAAGACATTTGTGGAGTGGTTGAAAAACTAGTTTTAATGACACCAACCTAGTAAGTGTATGTAAACTTCCGACTGTATATATATATATATACACACACACACACACTGTCCATGTTGACTCCAATGCTTTCCACAGTTGTGTCAAGTTGGCTTGATGTCCTTTGGGTGGTGGACCATTTTTGATACACACAGCAAACTGTTGAGCGTGAAAACCCCATCAGAATTGCAGTTCTTGACACCAACCGGTGCGCCTGGCACCTACTACTATACCCCAATAAAAGGTACTTCAATTTTTTGTCTTGTCCATTCACCCTCTGAATGGCACACGTACACAATCCATGTCTGAATTGTCTCAAGGCTTAAAAATAATTATTTCACGTGTCTCCTCCCCACGGATTGAAGTGGATTTAACAGGTGACGTCAATAAGGGATCATAGCTTTAACCTTGATTCACCTGGTCAGTCAAAGGTGTATATACACAGTTTAAAAATGTCTACGGCCGGCAGCCCATGGGCCTAATTTCTTTCATGACTTTTGCACTATTTCTCTGTTGTCATAATCATCTACAATGAGCACAAATAGAAATGCAACACTCAACATTTTCAGATTTTACTAAGTTACAGTACATATAAGGAAATCAGTCAACTGAAATAAATAAATTAGGCCCTAATCTATAGATTTCACATGACTGGGAATACAGCTATGCATCTGTTGGTCACAGATACCTTAAAAAAAAGGTAGAGGCGTGGATCAGAATACCAGTCAGTATGCCTCATGCAGCATGACACATCTCCTTGGTATATAGTTGATCAGGCTGTGGACTGTGACCTGTGGAATGCTGTCCCACTCCTCTTCAGTGGCTGTGAGAAGTTGCTGGATATTGGCTGGAACTGGAACACATTGTCGTACACATTGATCCAGAGCATCCCACACATGCTCAATGGGTGACATGTCTGGTGAATTTGGAGGCCAAGGAAGAACTGGGACATTTTCAGCTTCCAGGAATTGTGTACAGATCCTTGCGACATGGGGCTGTGCATTATCATGCTGAAACATGAGGTGATGGTGGCGGATGAATGGCACGACAATGGGCCTCAGGATCTCATCGCGGTATCTCTGTGCATTCAAATTGCCATCGATAAAATGCAATTGTGTTCATTGTTTGTAGCTTATGCCTGCCAATATCAAAACCCCACCACCACCATGGGTCACTCTGTTCACAACACTGGCATCAGCAAATCGCTCGCCCACACGGCACCATACAAGCTACGCTGTCTGCCATCTGCCCAGTACAGTTGTAACCAGCATTCATCCACGAAGAGCCCACTTCTACAGCATGCCAGGGGTCATCGAAGGTGAGCATTTTCCCACTGAAGTCGGTTGCGACGTCGAACTGCAGTCAGGTCAAGACCCTGGTGAGGACGATGAGCATGAGCACGCACATGAGCTTCTTTGAGACGGTTTCTGATCGTTTTTGCAGACATTCCTCGGTTGTGCAAACCGACAGTTTCATCAGCTGTCCGGGTGGTTGGTCTCAGACAATCCCGCTGGTGAAATGCCGGATGTGGAGGTCCTGGGCTGGCATGGTTATTACATGTGGTCTGCGGCTGTGAGGCCGGGTTGGACGTACTGCCAAATTCTTTAAAACTATGTTAGAGGTGGCTTATGGCAGAGACATGAACATTAAATTTTCTGGCAATAGCTCTGGTGGATATTATTGCAGTCAGCATGCCATTTGCACGCTCCCTCAAAACTCAAGACATCTGTGACATTGTGTTGTGTGACAAAACTGCACGTTTTGGAGAGGCACAAGATGCACCTGTGTAATGATCATGCTGTTTAATCGATGCCAAAGGTTTTCTAACAGCTCAGGGAGCTGAATACTTATGCAATGACTATTTTAGTTATTAAACTTTTATTCATCTTAAAAAAAATCTTTGAATTTTCCTCTGATTGCTCAGTTTGGCCGGGAAGCCAGCTCTAGGAAGAGTGTTGGTGGTTCCAAACTTCTTCCATTTAAGAATGATGGAGGCCACTGTGTTCTTCGGGACCTTCAATGCTGCAGAAATGTTTTGGTACCCTTCACCAGATCTGTGCCTCGACACAATCATGTCTCGGAGGTCTACGCACAATTCATTCAACCTCATGGCTTGGTTTTTGCTCTGACATGCAGTGTGTTAAAGTAATTTCATTATTCCAATGTGTTTTCATTAATTGAATTCACTTAGTCTATTTTATGAGAATTTGTAAGATTCTTATTTGCATAAAATAGACAGACCTGTCTTATCAAAGATAGATAATAGTATTTATTCTCGGAGCGCTCTGACATGTAACCACGAACAACAGTTTATATACAAAATATGACGTCATAAGTTATAAAATATTATTTATCCCAACAGTTCAATAGTTTATTCCCACCCCTTTCTTCATCCATCACCATTCAGCAGACAGTTCCAGCTAATGGAAAACGTAAGAAAACACACACTGCCTTATCTAAACATCCCAGAGCTAAGTTGAATCGGTTCAACCATAGGTTAACAACCCTTTCTGCTTCCTTAAAAACCCCACTTCCAGTCTTCTCCAACCTGGCTGGAATGGTATTTATTTAATTTAATTACCCCCTGTTACATGCTCCACAATCCCTCACTTATGAATTCATATTGTTAACCTTTCTGATCTCCCCATCCCGGATCCGGGTTCGTGAATACAGACTCAAGCTCATTACCATAACGCAACGTTAACTATTCATGAAAATCGCAAATGAAATGAAATAAATATGCTAGCTCTCAAGCTTAGCCTTTTGTTAACAACACTGTCATCTCAGATTTTCAAAATATGCTTCTCAACCATTGCAAAACAAGCATTTGTGTAACAGTATTGATGGCTAACGTAGCATTTAGCATTAGCATTCAGCTGGCAACATTTACACAAAAAAACAGAAAAGCATTCAAAAAAATCATTTACCTTTGAAGAACTTCAGATGTTTTCAATGAGGAGACTCTCAGATAGCAAATGTTCAGTTTTTCCTGAAAGATTATTTGTTTAGGACAAAGCGCTCCGTTTTCTGCGTCACGTTTAGCTATGAAAAAACCCCTGTATCCAGGATTGTGTAAATCTATCAGCAAGCTCATTAGCATAACACAACGTTAACTATTTATGAAAATCGCAAATGAAATGAAATAAATATGCCATCTCTCAAGCTTAGCCTTTTGTAAACAACACTGTCATCTCAGATTTTCAAAATATGCTTCTCAACCATAGGAAAACAATAATTTGTGTAAAAGTAGCTAGCTAGAGTTAGCATTTCGCGTTAGCATTTAGCGTTAGCATTAGCGTTAGCATCCAGCACGCAACATTAACAAAAACATAAAAGCCTTCAAATAAAATAATTTACCTTTGAAGAACTTCTGATGTTTTCAATGAGGATACTCTCAGTTAGATAGCAGATGCTCAGTTTTTCCAAAAAGATTCCTTGTGTATTAGAAATAGCTCCGTTTTATACATCACATTTGGCTACCAAAAAAAATCCATAAATTCAGTCCTCAAAACGCAAACTTTTTTCCAAATTAACTCCATAATATCGACTGAAAACATGGCAAACGTTGTTTAGAATCAATCATCAAGGTGTTTTTCACATATCTCTTCATTGATACATCGTTCTTGGACACATGTTTTCTCCCCTGAATCAAACGGTAAAGTAGAAGCAGCTGGCAATTGCGCACCGAATTCGACGCAGGACACCAGGCGGACACTTGGAAAATGTAGTCTCTTATGGTCAATCTTCCAATGATATGCCTACAAATACGTCACAATGCTGCTAAGACCTTGGGCGAACGACAGAAAGTGTAGGCTCATTCGTTGCGCAATCACAGCCATATAAGGAGAGAATGGAAAACAGAGCTTCAGAAATTCTGCTAATTCCTGGGTGATGCATCATCTTGGTTTCGCCTGTAGAATGAGTTCTGGGGGCACTTACAGACAAAATCTTTGCAGATTCTGAAACTTCAGAGTGTTTTCTTTCCAAAACTGTCAAGAATATGCATAGTCGAGCATCTTTTCGTGACAAAATATCGCGCTTAAAACGGGAACGTTTTTTATCCAAAAATGAAATAGCGCCCCTAGAGCTCTAACAGGTTAATCAGATATAATAAAACAGAGTATAAGTTTCATTCGTTATGGTTCTATCTAAAATGTAGATATTGTTTAGTCATTATTCATAAAATTCCTAACAAGTGTCAAATGTGGGACCTTATATAGACAGGTGTGTGCATTTTTTTTAAGGGGTGGATCAGCTTAATATTGCGGAAAGAATATTGGTTCCATCAATGTAATTGTCTGCATCATTTCCAATCCCCCATATATTTTTCTGGTAAATATATATATATATATATCCATACACGCATGCATACATATACACATATATACACACACATACCTATATAGACATACATACTTTTTTAAAGAATATACCTTTATTATTATTCCCCACAAACCCTACCGCCGATCCCCCAATTGGAGTAAACAAATAAACACTTCGGTTTTTACCTTCAATTTCTACATCTTATACACATTTTACAGACACAGTCTATTTTACAATAGTTATTTTTTGTCTGTTTTTAGTCCTTCCTCTATTTCTGATGTCCATCCAGTTTGATTTGAGTTTGATTGAGTTTCTATTTGTAACAGTGCTATTTCACAAAGGTTCTGAACCTATATACATTTTACAGACTCCGTATGATTTACATGTTTTATCTTGCCATTAGTCCCACCCTTCAGCTCCATTCAACCTCTCCCATCTATCGCTCAACATCATCCATTTTGGATATCTATTTGCCATATATTTTTTAACTGTGCTATGATGCTTCACAAACAAATTGAACCTTTCTATTCTCATAGCTTCTACAGATAAATCAAGTCTCCGTATAAATGCACCTGCACTGTGATAGTCTCAGAGGTCCGTTAAAAGCGCAGAGAGCATCATGAAGAACAAGGAACACACCAGGCAGGTCTGAGATACTGTTGTGAAGAAGTTTAAAGCCGGATTTGGATACAAAAAGATTTCCCAAACTTTAAACATCCCAAGGAGCACTGTGCAAGCGATAATATTGAAATGGAAGGAGTATCAGACAAAGGCAAATCTACCAAGACCTGGCCGTCCCTCTAAACTTTCAGCTCATACAAGGAGAAGACTGATCAGAGATGCAGCCAAGAGGCCCATGATCACTCTGGATGAACTGCAGTGATCTACAGCTGAGGTGGGAGACTCTGTCCATAGGACAACAATCAGTCGTAAATTGCACAAATCTGGCCTTTATGGAAGAGTGGCAAGAAGAAAGCCATTTCTTAAAGATATCCATAAAAAGTGTCGTTTAAAGTTTGCCACAGGCCACCTGGGAGACACACCAAACATGTGGAAGAAGGTGCTCTGGTCAGATGAAACCAAAATTGAACTTTTTGGAAACAATGCAAGACGTTATGTTTGGCGTAAAAGCAACACAGCTCATCATCCTGAACACACCATCCCCACTGTCAAACATGGTGGTGGCAGCATCATGGTTTGGGCCTGCTTTTCTTCAGCAGGGACAGGGAATATGGTTAAAATTGATGGGAAGATGGATGGAGCCAAATACAGGACCATTCTGGAAGAAAACCTGATGGAGTCTGCAAAAGACCTGAGACTGGGACGGAGATTTGTCTTCCAACAAGACAATGATCCAAAACATAAAGCAAAATCTACAATGGAATGGTTCAAAAATAAACATATCCAGGTGTTAGAGTGGCCAAGTCAAAGTCCAGACCTGAATCCAATCGAGAATCTGTGGAAAGAACTGAAAACTGCTGTTCACAAATGCTCTCCATCCAACCTCACTGAGCTCGAGCTGTTTTGCAAGGAGGAATGGGAAAAAATTTCAGTCTCTTGATGTGCAAAACTGATAGAGACATACCACAAGCGACTTATAGCTGTAATCGCAGCAAAAGGTGGCGCTACAAAGTATTAACTTAAGGGGGCTGAATAATTTTGCACGCCCAATTTTTCAGTTTTTGATTTGTTAAAAAAGTTTGAAATATCCAATAAATGTCGTTCCACTTCATGATTGTGTCCCACTTGTGGTTGATTCTTCACAAAAAAATACAGTTTTATATCTTTATGTTTGAAGCCTGAAATGTGGCAAAAGGTCGCAAAGTTCAAGGGGGCCGAATACTTTCGCAAGGCACTGTAAATAGGCCCTTTTAATTTCATCTGGTTTGCCGTTCCAAACAAAATTGGTCTGCGCCCGTGCATTGACTATAGAGGTCTAAATTCCATTACAGTGGGGTACAGTCACCCGCAACCTCTCATCGCCACGGCGATTGAGTCATTTCACGGGGCACGCTTCTTCACAAAACTGGATCTCAGGAGCGCGTATAACTTGGTGCGTATCCGGAAGGGAGATGAGTGGAAGACAGCGTATAGTACCACATCAGGCCGTTATGAGTACCTCGTCATGCCATACAGGTTGAAGAATGCTCCAGCAGTCTTCCAATCCTTTGTAGACGAGATTCTCAGGGACCTGCACGGGCAGAGTGTGGTGGTTTATATCGATGACATTCTGATATATTCCGCTACATGCGCCGCGCATGTGTCTCTGGTGCGCAGAGTACTTGGGCGACTGTTGGAGCATGACCTGTTTCTCAAGGCTGAGAAATGCTTGTTTTTCCAACAGTCCGTCTCCATCTTAGGATATCGCATTTCCACATCGGGCTTGGTGATGGAGTGTAAACCGCATTGCAGCCGTGAGTAATTGGCAGACTCCCACCACAGTAAAGGAAGTGCAGCGATTTGTAGGATTTGCCAACTACTACCATTACCTCACTGCTGAAGGGGGGACCGGTGCATCTGCAGTGGTCGGCTGAGCTTTTGGTTGCCTGATAGCTCTGTTTTACCTCGGCTGCCGTGCTGGCCCATCCGGATCCCTCTTTGGCATTCATAGTGGAGGTGGACGCGTCCGAGGCTGGGATTGGAGCCGTGCTCTCACAGCGCTCGGGTACGCCACCGAAGCTCCGCCCCTGTGCGTTCTTTTTGAGGAAGCTCAGCCCGGCGGAGCAAAACTATGACGAGGGGGACCGGGAGTTGTTGGCGGTCGTCGGGACACTGAAGGTGTGGAGACATTGGCTTGAGGGGGCTAAACACCCTTTTCTCATCTGGACTGACCACCGTAATCTAGAGTACATCCGGGCGGCGAGGAGATTGAACCCTCGCCAGGCAAGGTGGGCTATGTTTTTCACCCAGTTTAGGTTTACGATGTCATATAGACCGGGTCACCCAGAACACTAAGGCAGACGCACTGTCACGACTGTATGATATAGAGGAGCAGTTCATCAATCCCACTCCCATATTTCCGGCCTCTTGTCTGGTGGCACTGGGAGGTGGACGGGCGTCACGTTCAGAGCCTACTCCACCTCAGTGTTAAGCTGGACGGGTGCATGTCCCATTTGATGTTCGTGACAGATTGATCTGGTGGGCTCACACGTCACCCTCCTCTGGTCATCTGGGCATCGGTAGGACGGTGCGAAGTCTTAGTGGAAAGTACTGGTGGTCCACTTTGGCCAAAGACGTGAGGGTTTATGTTTCCTCCTGCTCGGTGTGCGCTCAGTGCAAGGCTCCTAAGCACCTGCCTCGAGGGAAATTACAACCTCTTCCCGTTCCACAGCAGCCTTGGTCACACCTGTCGGTGGACTTCCTGACCGATCTTCCTCCGTCACAGGGCAACACCACGATCCTGGTCGTTGTGGATCGGTTTTCTAAGTTCTGTCGTCACCTCCCTTTGCCCGGTCTCCCTACGGCCCTACAGACTGTGGAGGCCCTGTTTACACACGTCTTCCGGCACTATTGCCAGGACCGTATTGCCAGGACCGGCCAGGGGAGTGGGCGACGTTCATTCCATGGGCAGAGATGGCCCAGAACTCACTCCGCCACTCCTCTACTAACTTATCACCCTTGGTTATCAGCCGGTTCTGGTACCATGGCATCAGAGCCAGACCGAGACTCCTTTGGTGGACGACTGGGTGAGGCGTTCGAAGGAAACCTGGGAGGTCACCCACGGGTGCCTGAAACGGGCTGAAGGGCGGCAGAAGGCAAGCGCTGACCGTCACCGCAGTGAGGCCCAGACGTCGCCGGCCTACTAGCCATCACCGATCCATGCTTCCTTTTCCGTTTGTTTTGTCTTTGGTTCTGTCACACCTGGTTTTCATTTGCTTTCATTTCTGTGTGTATCTTTACCCTGTTTCCCCGCTTAGGTTTGTGCGGGATAATTTTTCTTGTTGCTTGTGGAGGCTTTCCTCTGTGTATTTTGAGTGTGGTTCTACGCCTTACGGGTGAACTGTTTGTTCACATTGTTTTTGGGGTATTTGTACTGGACCGTCTTTTTGGACTTGCGCTGATTAAAAGTTATACGCTACACTGACATTTCTGCTCTCCTGCGTCTGACTCCTCACTTACCTTCAGTGCGTAACGCAACCCATAGCAAAGGGTCTGAATACTTACAGTTTGCAAATTAAAGGTATAATCAGTTTTTTGTTTTTAATAAATTTTCAAAGATTTCTAAAAACCTGTTTTCGCTTTGACATTATGGGGTATTGTGTGTAGATTGCCGAGGATTTGTATTAATTTAATACATTTTAGAATAATGTGGAAAAAGCCAAGGGGTTTGAATACTTTCCGAAGGCACCTTCTATATGTATGTTAGAAATGCTGTATATTTACAAAATGTTTTACATGTAGGATAGGAAATGAAGCAGACAATTACATATTGATGGAACCCACAATCTTTCTGCAATATAAAATCTGATCTACCCCCCAAAAAAAGTTTCTAAAAAAATAACTTGACTGGCCTGCAAAGAGCCTTGACCTCAACCCAATCGAACACCGATGGAATGAATTGGAACACCGACTGCCAGGCCTAATCACCCAACATCAGTGCCTGACCTCACTAATGCTCTTGTGGCTGAATGGAAGCAAGTCCCCGCAGCAGTGTTTCAACATCTAGTGGAAAGCCTTCACAGAAGACTGGAGGTTGTTATAGCAGTAAAGGATGGACCAACTCCATATGAATGCCCATGATTTTGTAATGAGATGTTCGACGAGCAGGTGCCCACATACTTTTGGTCATGTAGTGAATATGCAAAAATTTCAGTTAATAAAAGCATTCTAAAATTCTTTATAAAAGCCTCTGTGTGGTTCAATTACCAACAAAGTTATATAAAAATCCAACTTGTTCAAGGTGTCACTGCACAGTACACATACCCATCATAGGAATCTCTTTTAACTAAGCTTCAACATGAGTCTTTAATCGTCTTCAAGTCTGCAGAGTCTCCCAGTCAGCAGCCTCCCCATCACTACTAGGCCATCAAGCTGTCACTGAAATGAACCCTTAATGACCTGTAGTGCCTGAAAGGGTCCTGAACTGTAACTGGGGAGTGAGGGGACTAAGGAGTGAGGGGACTGAGGGGGCTGAGGGGGGACTGAGGGGGCTGAGGAGTGAGGGGGCTGAGGAGTGAGGGGGCTGATGGGACTGAGGAGTGAGAGGACTGAGGCGTGAGGGGACTGAGGGAGTACCGAGTTGAGAAGAAGGGAGGCTGAGTAAGCTTCTCCCCTGACAGCCAGGAGAATATCTGCCTTTGATGTGACAGAGAGGTAGTGGGCCTATGGAGAACGACGTGAGGGACTGATAGTGGTCACATTGCATTAGTGTGTCCCAGGGCTTTGTTTGTGGGTGGACTAGTGACAGACAGGCTGACTGGGACCCAGTGGTGGCCGGGTTGTGATGGTCGAGGTGTGGGGTGCCTGGCTTAAGAGCCCGAGGAGACGGGGCGGCTAAACTAAGCATCACCCATCCAGTCAATCAGTCACAGTCAATGTATTTCGGTTGCAGTGTTGGACCACATTGATCATGACAGAAGAGCTGCATCAAAGGCCCACATAGCCTTGTGTCCTTGTGCTCTAGTGCCTTGTGTTGTAGTGCCTTGTGTTCTAGTGTCTTGTGTCCTAGTGCATTGTGTCCTAGTGCCTTGTGTCCTAGTGCCTTGTGTCCTAGTGCCTTGTGTCCTAGTGCCTTGTGTCCTAGTGCCTTGTGTCCTAGTGCCTTGTGTTCAAATGCCTTGTGTTCTGTCTCCTTGTGTTCTAGTGCCTTGTGTTCTAGTGCCTTTTGTTAAAATGTCTTGTGTTTTATTGCCTTGTGTTCTAGTGCCTTGTGTTCTAGTGCCTTTTGTTAAAATGTCTTGTGTTTTAATGCCTTGTGTTCTAGTGCCTTGTGTTCTAGTACCTTGTGTTAAAATGTCTTGTGTTCTAGTGCCTTGTGTTCTAGTGCCTTTTGTTAAAATGTCTTGTGTTTTAATGCCTTGTGTTCTAGTGCCTTGTGTTCTAGTACCTTGTGTTAAAATGTCTTGTGTTCTAGTGCCTTGTGTTCGAGTGCCTTGTGTTGTAATGTCTTGTGTTCTAATGCCTTGTGTTCTAGTGCCTTGTGTTCTAATGCCTTGTGTTCTAATGCCTTGTGTTCAAGTGCCTTGTGTTCCAGTACTTTGTGTTCTAATGCCTTGTGTTCAAGTGCCTTGTGTTCTAGTGCCTTGTGTTAAAATGTCTTGTGATTTAATGCCTTGTGTTCTAGTGCCTTGTGTTGATTTCTTGCTATATCATGCGCGTGCATGCATACACACACTCAGACACACTATCGCAAACACATATACACGTTCACACACATACACACAGATACGCACACCAACAGACTGACACACACACACAGATACTCTCTCACACGTACACACACTCTCCCTCTCTCTCTCACTCAGTTGGAGTTCAAAGGAAGAGTGGGCCATTAGTCCTTGTGGAGAGGATAGCTTTTGACTGGAGTTGTGGCCCTCTATCAAATACGATTAAGGGCTGCTATTGACAGGAGCCTCTTGCTGTAATGACCCACGGTGAAAGTCTCTTTTACTTTGATGGCAAGAGAGCGTCGGCGACATTGGACATTTTCTCATTAAGGGGGAAAAAAATGCTTTTTTTATCTAAAAAGTGGCTTACAAATGCTTTTCCCTCACTTAGCCCCCACATCGTCCCGAAAACAATTGGTTGAATTTTGAGAGGGCCCACATTCCATAATGTTTGACTTGGAGAGATGACAGAAATCACAATTAATTGTCGGGTCTTGTATCAATGGGCGAGATAAGGGAGTTGTTTTTTTGGACACAATGTCATGAATGCGTGACGCATACCAAATGAGGATGTACTGCTATCTGATGTGCACTGAGTGTACAAAACATTAAGAACACCTTCCTAATATTGAGTTGCACCCCTCCCCCCTTTTGCCCTCAGAACAGCCTCAATTCATGGGGGCATGGACTCTTCAAGGTGCTGAAAGCGTTCCACAGGGATGCTGGTCCATGTTGACTCCAATGCTTCCTACAGTTGTGTCAAGTTGGCTGGATGTCCTTTGGGTGGTGGACCAATCTTGATAAACATGGGAAACGGTTGAATGTGAAAAAACCCAGCAGAGTTGCAGTTCTTGAGACAAACCGGTGCGCCTGGCACCTACTACCGTATCCCGTTCAAGGGCACTTTTGTCTTGCCCATTCACCCTCTGAAAGGCACACATACACAATTCATGTCTCAATTGTCTCATGGCTTGAAAATCCTTCTTTAACCTGTCTCCTCCACATCATCTACACTGATTGAAGTGGATTTAACAAGTGACATCAATAAGGGATCATAGCTTTCACCTGGTCAGTCTATGTCATTGAAAGAGCAGCTGTTCATAATGTTTTGTATACTCAGTGTATATTTCCACCTTATTGGAATATGAATTGCAACTACGCAAAAGGGTAGTTCATGTGTGTGTTGTATGTGAGTGTGCATGCATTATTTGCCCATCAGGTGTTGGTCTACATTACCTGGGCATACACATGTATCGGTGTGTTCTCAACACTCCGTGTGTCGTCATTAGCATGTGAGTGTCAGAATGTGTGCGCGTCCACTCTGGATCCACTGACACTTATACAAAACAGCAGGGTGCACAATCTGCGATGATGGAGATTTTATTTCATAGTATTGAGTGTGATTAACATTACGCACACAGCCAGAAGGCCCTCCTGACTGTATCTGTCCTTGATTAACCAGAACAGATTCAGTGCTGGCATACACTCTTCATTCGAGAGACCACCTCTTCTGCCCATTAGTGGGAGAACGAGATAAGTAGTCTGTCTGTTATCAAAGGAGAGTACACATATAGACAGTGGCCGTGTCCGAATGCCCATACTAGTGTACTACATACTTAAACTGCATAATATGTACTCGTCATAGCATACAATTTAGCACGTACCGTTTAGTAAAAAGTATGCAGTATGCCACGGCAGCACTACAGTAGCGGCTCTAACTGGCTGAGTATGTGGGGCGGCGTCGAGTGCAGGTGGATTCTTCCAAATTCAACAGACATGCATTGCATTAATCAGCCTGATAATAACTCCTTACCAATTCGATTAATTCCTCTAAACTCTAAATATAATAGAAATGAAGTTACAGTGCATATGGAAAGTATTCAGACCCCTTGACCTTTACCACATTTGGTTACGTTACAGCCTTATTCTAAAATAAATTCAATTGTTTATTTTCCTCATCAATCTACACACAATACCCCATAATGACAAAGCGAAAACAGATTTTTTTTGACGATTTTGGCAAATGTATAAAAAAACAGAAAAACCTTATTTACATAAGCATTCAGACCCTTTGCTATGAGACTCCAAATTTAGCTCAGGTGCATCCTGTTTCCATTGATATTCCTTGAGATGTTTCTACAACTTGATTGGAGTCCACCTGTAGTAAATTCAATTGATTGGACATGATATGGAAAGGCACACACCTGTCTATATAAGGTCTCATGTCAGAGCAAAAACCAAGCCATGACGACAAAGGAATTGTCCATAGAGCTCCGAGACAGGATTGTGTCGAGGCACAGATCTCGGGAAGGGCACCAAAAATGTCTGCAGCACTGAAGGTCCCCAAGAACACAGTGGCCTCCATCATTCTTAAATGGAAGAAGCTTAGAACCACCAACACTCGTCTTAGAGCTGGCCGCCCGGACAAACAGTGCAATCGGGGGAGAAGGGCCTTAGTCAGGGAGGTGACCAAGAACTTGATGGTCACTCTGAAAGAGCTCCAGAGTTCCTCTGTGGAGATGGGAGAACCTTCCAGAAGAACAACCATCTCTGCAGCACTCTACCAATCAAGCCTTTATGGTAGAGTGGCCAGACAGAAGCCCCTCCTTGGTAAAAGGCACATGACATCCCGCTTGGAGTTTGCCAATGGGCACCTAAAGACTCTCAGACCATGAGAAACAAGATTCTCTGGTCTGATGAAACCAAGATTGAACTCTTTGGCCTTAATGCCAACCGTCACGTCTGGAGGAAACCTGGCAACATCCCTACAGTGAAGCATGGGGGTGGCAGCATCACGCTGTGGGGATGTTCAGCGGCAGGAACTGGGAGACTAGTCAGGATTGAGGGAAAGATGAACAGATATAAGCACAGAGAGATCCTTGATGAAAACCTGCTCCAGGGAGCTCAGGACCTCAGACTGGGGTAAATGTTGATGTGTGGGGGGGATTTAATACATTTTAGAATAAGGCTGTAACTTAACAAATTGTGGTATTAAAATCATCTACACAAAATACTCTCTAATGTCAAAGTGGTAAATGGTATTCTATAATGTCAAACATTTGGTAAAACATTTATGAAAAATAAAACACTAATATACCTTGATTACATAATTAATCAACCCTATGAGTCAATACCATTGGCAGCTATTACAGCTGTGAATCTTTCTGGGTAAGTCTCTAATAGCTTTGCGCACCTGGATGGTGCATCATTTGCCCATTATTCTTTATAAAATTCTTCAAGCTCTGTCAAGTTGGTTGTTGATCATTGCTAGACAAAATCTATCTTGCCATAGATTTTCAAGCCGATTTCAGTCAAAACTGTAACTAGGCTACTCAGGAACATTCAATCTCTTGATAAGCAACTCCAGTGTATATTTGCCCTTGTGTTTGAGGTTATTGTCTTGCTGAAAGGTGAATTTCTCTCACCTGTGCTTAGATCTATTCTGTTTATTTTTATCATAAAGTTCCCTAGTCCTTGCTGATGATCGTGACAGGCATACCACTAACCCCCATACTTGAAAATATTAAGAGTGGTACTCAGTTATGTGTTGTATTTTCCCTAAACATAACACTTTGTATTCAGGACATTAAGTTCATTTCTTAGCCACATTTTTTGCAGTTTTACTTTGGTTGCCTTTTTGCAAACATATGCATGTTTTGGAATATTTTTATTCTGTACAGGCTTCCTTCTTTTCACTTTGTCAATTAGGTTAGTATGTGGAATAACTACAATGTTGTTGATCCATCCTCAGTTTTCTCCTATCACAGCCATTAAACTCTATAACTTTTTTAACGTCACCATTGGTAAAATCCCTGAGCAGTTTCCTTCCTCTACGGCAACTGAGTTAGGAAGGACGCCTGTATCTTTGTAGTGACTGGGTGTATTTTATACACCATCCAAAGTGTAATTAATAATTTCAGCATGCTCAAAGGGATATTCAATTTCTGCTTTTTTTTTGTTTTGTTTTACTCATCCACCATTAGGTGCCCTTCTTTGCGAAGCATTGGAAATCCTCCCTGGTCTTTGTGGTTCAATCTGTGTTTGAAATTCTCTGCCCGACTGAGGGACCTTACAGATAATTGTATGTGTGGGGTACAGAAATGATGTAGTAATTCACAAATCATGTTAAACACTATTATTGCACACAGACTGAGTTCATGCAACTTATTAGGCTTCTTGTTAAGCACATTTTTACTGCTGAACCTCTTTAGGCTTGCCATGACAAGGAGGTTGAATACTTATTGACTCAAGACCTTTCAGTTTTTCATTTGCACTTCATTTGGAAACATTTCGAAAAACGTAATTCCACTTTGACATTATGGGTTATTGTGTGTAGGCCAGTGACAAAATATCTGAATAGTATCTATTTTAAATTCAGGCTGTAACACATCAAAATGTGAAAAAAGTCTAAGGTTGTGAATACCTTCTGAAGGCACTGTATACCGTAGCCCAAAAGCCCATATATGCTATTTAAAAAGGACTGAGGAAGGGAAAAGATCATTTGGTTCTATTTCAACATATTTATTAGTGAAACCAAAGTGTAATAAATATACATTTGAAGTCAGAAGTTTACATTCATCTTATACAACAATTAGATGTAAAGTGTATGAGTGAGTATGATACTGTTTGTATAATTGTGTAATATGATTTTTGACTGTTTAATGAAGAAAAATACAATTCCCTTTTGATTTGAACTAAATCAGAGGACCGCCCCTGAGCCCAGTTAGGGTCAGACATCCTGGGACAGCCCTTTTTCGGCCCTTCCGAATAAAACCCCCACTCGGGTTTTCGATCAGCAGACCGAGCTTACCTCAATTACGAGATGGCTAAAGGTTGCAGACCATGTTTTTCTCCATTAGGAGGACAAAGGTTGTAGATCATTGCTGAATCTTTTAACCATACCACGTGGTTAAACTCGTAGACTATTGATACCGACAGAATAAGAACAAGTCTTTGATATTAATTACTAGTCTGCAGCTAGGAATTCGGTATCATTGAACGCGAAGAACGACAACCGCCGAAACATTCATTCTATAACGAATGTCACTCTGAACTATCCCCTGTAACCGCAACCGAGAGACAGAGGGAGAGAGACGGACAATTCTACAAAAGAAACAAACTTGTCACCAGCGACCAAGACAACACAGTGAGCGTAAATATATATATTAATTGCAATTGTTCCTGAATGAGTGAGCGTTCATTTGAAAAGGATTAGCATTTCAATTGTTATAATTATTAATTATTAACTCTGTAGTGACTTCTTAGTCGACCCCTACTTCCCCTTTTGTCTAACAAGCCGCCATGCCGCCAGGTTTAGCCCAATAGGGCACATTCTCCTATCATTTCATATAACCACATTTACCTTGTTTGTTTATGCATTTCTGTGAATTCCTTAGTTAGTATTAAATAAATGATTTAAGACAATTGATGTATGGATGACTCATAGTGAAGACTGGCAGATAATCAACAATTTACGACGTTTGGAATGAGACTAACGTGAGGTAAAGTAAATTATTAATTAATTCGAAGACTAATTAATCAGAAAAAATACCTGAAAAGTTATTTTAGGAAATTATAACTTTGTAATCTGAACATTTTTCCTTGGTGCCCTGACTTCCTAGTAATTACAGTTATATTATTAATCAGTCTAATCACGTAATAACTATTTACAGAGAATCTTTGATAAAAACTATCAGTCTTCAGTTAATGATAGTAAAGACACGACATATTGAACTGGGTGAATGGAATATGAATGACAGTCATCCAATATCCTGTAATAGAAATAAGGCCATGCTCATGAAAAACAAATCGTCCTCCCTCATCTTAAAACTGCACCAACCACCACTGTGAGGAGCATGCTCTCATTGCACAACAGGTGATATTCAGCCCAAACTCTGTATGCCATGGGCTCTCCAACCCTGTTCCTGCAGCTAACCAGTACTCTGTATGCCATGGGCTCTCCAACCCTGTTCCTGCAGCTACCCAGTACTCTGTATGCCATGGGCACTCCAACCCTGTTCCTGCAGCTAACAAGTACTCTGTATGCCATGGGCTCTCCAACCCTGTTCCTGCAGCTACCCAGTTCTCTGTATGCCATGGGCTCTCCAACCCTGTTCCTGCAGCTAACCAGTACTCTGTATGCCGTGGGCTCTCCAACCCTGTTCCTGCAGCTAACCAGTACTCTGTATGCCATGGGCTCTCCAACCCTGCTCCTGCAGCTAACCAGTACTCTGTATGCCATGGGCTCCCCAACCCTGTTCCTGCAGCTACCCAGTACTCTGTATGCCATGGGCTCTCCAACCCTGTTCCTGCAGCTAACCAGTACTCTGTATGCCATGGGCTCCCCAACCCTGTTCCTGCAGCTAACCAGTACTCTGTATGCCATGGGCTCCCCAACCCTGTTCCTGCAGCTAACCAGTACTCTGTATGTCATGGGCTCCCCAACCCTATTCCTGCAGCTACCCAGTACTCTGTATGCCATGGGCTCTCCAACCCTGTTCCTGCAGCTAACCAGTACTCTGTATGCCATGGGCTCCCCAACCCTGTTCCTGCAGCTACCCAGTACTCTGTATGCCATGGGCTCTCCAACCCTGCTCCTGCAGCTACCCAGTACTCTGTATGCCATGGGCTCCCCAACCCTGTTCCTGCAGCTAACCAGTGCTTATTTTGGTAGACCAAGTGAAATCTGTTCAGAAACATTGATAGTAACATGTTTTTGCAAGGAAACGTATTTCACTAAACTGTTGACAGCCCTTCTGGGCACTTGAGAAATGAATAAAGAAGAGAGAGGAGGAGATGGAAACACATGGTGGTTATATATTTTGCAGCTAAAGGTAATGTGTCAACCTATTAATTATGAAAATTTAAAACAACTCCTATTACTAGGCTATTCAAAATCATATACAACTACACTATAATTGTAAGCCGCCCTGCACATTCAATGAACCAACAACACTGCCTAGGGCTATACATTCTCTCCCAAACTCGTGGATGAAATTTTGGAGCATAACAAAGTAACCCAGTACACATAATAATGCAGTCCACACTCAAAGGCTAGACCAATTATGTACCAAGACATCTTAAATCAGTTTTATGTTTTTCTGCCATGCATAATATGCGGTAGGCTATATATTGTATAACAGCACAACCATTATTTTCATTCAGGTCTTTTTCAGGCTTGGACTCATAAGCCAATGCATATGTTCTAATATGCATATGGTTGTTCTGAATGAATCATCACCGTAGAAATCATTGTCCATTTCGTTGTGTTAGGCTTTCAAACAACATCCACAACGGCCATGTTTTACACTCAGTTTCAACCTGCTTTTGAACTTCTTTCTTCACATTGATCATCACCGTGAGGTGAGTTTTAAAAGCATGATACTGTTTTGATGATAAGTGTTTGATGTGATTTTTGATTCCATTTGCATTGATGTCAGAGTGGTTAGAAGGATAGAGCCCTGAGTACCAGGCCATTAGAACCTGATGGTCATTAGGGTACTACCAACGCATGTCCTGAGTGCATTAGAGGCGATTACCATGACTCAACGTTCACATGGAATTTTACTGCGCTCATGACTCATGACCGATGGTGTGGCGGTAATACGGTCACCACAACAGCCCTAGGTGCAGCAACATATAGAAAATTGAAGATAGAAAATGTTGTGTTACAAGCTCATTTAAGCCGGCTGAAGCATAGGAGGCTTGGCTGTTGAAGATAGAAATTACATGTGTAGAGCTGACATGATATGTATTGAGCTGTCATGTAATGTATAGAGCTGTCATGTAATGTATTGAGCTGACATGTTATGTATTGAGCTGACATGTTATGTATTGAGCTGACATGTTATGTATTGAGCTGACATGTTATGTATTGAGCTGACATACTATGTATTGAGCTGTCATGTTATGTATTGAGCTGTCATGTTATGTATTGAGCTGACATGCTATGTAGTGAGCTGGCATGTTATGTATTGATGTCACACCCTGACCATAGAGAGCCCTTGTTTCTCTATGGTGTAGTAGGTCAGGGCGTGACTAGGGGGTATTCTAGTTTATTATTTCTATGTGGTGTTCTAGTTTATTTTTCTATGTTGGTGATTTGTATGATTCCCAATTAAAGGTTGCTTGTAATCGTTGTCTCTAATTGAGGATCATATTTAGGTAGCATTTTCCCGCCTGTGTTTGTGGGATATTATTTTGTGTTTTGTGCATGTGCACCACGTAGTCACGTTTTGTTGTTAGTTTATTGATTTATTGGTTTTGGTAAGTTTCACTTTAAAATAAATATGTGGAACTCTACATTCGCTGCGCCTTGGTCCGTCTCTCCTCACGATCGTGACAGAATATCCCACCAACCAAGGACCAAGCAGCAGGCTACGATGGGGAAAATAAGTTGGACCTGGGAGGAAATAATGGAAGGACAGGAGATCCTTCCTTGGCAGGAGTCACAGAGGATGCAAGGAAAGGAGGGAGGACAGCGACGACGCCGGGGTTCGCGGCCATAAAGAAAGCCCAAAAAACAGCCTGAAAATATTTTGTTGGGGGGCACAAGGGGTTGTCGGCGGAGCCGAGGAGTGAACCAGAGCCAATCTGGGAGAAGAGGGAGAAACTGGAGGAGAGTGAACGGAGAGAGTCAGAGACCGTCAGTGAGTGGATGGACATATTGGAGGAGAGAGAACAGAGAGAGTTGTTGAGTTGGTGGAAGATACACGACATTTGCCCTAAGGAGCGTGTTATCAGTTTAATGCCACCTGAGTCAGCTCTCCGTACTCATCCTGAGGAGCGTGCTATCAGTCTGGTAAAATCTGTGCCGGCTCCACGCACCAGGTCTCCAGTGCGCCTTCACAGCCCAGGACGTCCTGTGCCAGCTCCTCGCACTTGCCGTGCAAAGTGTGTCATTGAACCGGTACAATTGATGCCAGCTATACGCACCAGGTCTCTAGTATGCCTCCACAGCCCAGTACGTCCTGTGCCAGCTCCACGCACTAGGCCTCCAGTGCGCCTTCCCAGACGGTATGTCCTGTGTATCCTCCTCGCACTCGCCCTGAAGTGTGTGTCATCAGTCCGGTACCACCTGTGCCGGCTCCACGCATCAGGCCTCCAGTGCGCCTCCCTAGTCCGGTACGTCCTGTGCCAGTTCCACACACGTGCCTTGAAGTGTGTGTCACCAGTCTGGTGCCCCCTGTACCGACAGCTCCACGCACTAGGCCTCCAGAGCGTATTCACAGTCGCCAACGAGTGTTCACGGTCCGGAACCTCCTGCGACGGTCCACGGTCCGGAACCTCCAGCGACGGTCGACGGTCCGGAACCGATGGTGGTTATGATATCGTTTAGGACCTTGAGCGTGCACCCATGACCAGCTCTGAAACCAGATTGCATAGCAGAGAAGGTACGGTGTGATTCGAAATGGTCTGTTTGTTAACTTGGCTTTCGAAGACCTTAGAATGGCAGGGTAGAATAGATATAGGTTTGTCGCAGTTTGGGTCTAGAGTGTCTCCCCCTTTGAAGAGGGGGATGACCGTGGCAGCTTTCCAATCTATGGGAATCTCAGACGATACACAAGGGGGGTTGAACAGGCTAGTAATAGGGGTTGCAAAAATTTCGGCAGATCATTTTAGAAAGAGAGGGTCCAGATTGTCAAGCCCGGCTGATTTGTAGGGGTCCAGATATTGCAGCTCTTTCAGAAAATCAGCTGTCTGGATTTGGGTGAAGGGGAAGTGGGGGAGATATGGGCGAGTTGCTGTGGGGAGCGCAGGGCTGTTGGCCGGGGTAGGAGTAGCCAGGTGGAAAGCATGGCCAGCCTTAGAAAAATGCTTATTGAAATTCTCAATTATAGTAGATGTATCAGTGGTAATAGAGTTTCTTAGCCTCAGTGCAGTGGGCAGCTGAGAGGAGGTGCTCTTATTCTCCATGGACTTTACAGTGTCCCAGAACCTTTTTGAGTTTGTGCTACAGGATGAAAATTTCTGCTTGAAAAAGCTAGCCTTAGCTTTCCTAACTGCCTGTGTATATTTGTTCCTAACTTCCCTGAAAAGTTGCATATCACGGGGGTAGGGGTTCAATGCTAATGCAGAACGCAACAGGATGTTTGGTCAAGGGCAGTCGGGTCTGGAAAGAACCAACGGCTATATCTGTTCCTGGTTCTACATTTTTTGAATGGGGCATGCTTATTTAAGATGGTGAGGAAGGCACTTTTAAAGAATAACCAGGCATCCTCTACTGACGGGATGAGGTCAATATCCTTCCAGGATACCCGGGCCAGGTCGATTAGAAAGGCCTGCTCGCTGAAGTGTTTTAGGGAGCATTTGACAGTGATGAGAGGTGGTCGTTTGACTGCAGACCCATTACGGATGCAGGCAATGAGGCAGTGATCACTGAGATCTTGGTTGAAAACAGCAGAGGTGTATTTGGAAGGCAAGTTCGTTACGATGATATCTATGAGGGTGCCTGCGTTTTCAGATTTGTGGTGGTACCTGGTAGGTTTATTGATAATTTGTGTGAGATTGAGGGCATCAAGCTTAGATTGTAGGATGGCCGGAGGGTTAAGCATGTCACAGTTTAGGTCACCAAGCAGCACGAGCTCTGAAGATAGATGGTGGGCAATCAATTCACATATGGTGTCCAGGGCACAGCTGGGGGCAGAGGGTGGTCTATAGCAAGCAGCAACAGTGACTTGCAACTTGTTTCTGGAAAGATGGATTTTTAAAAGTAGAAGTTCGAATTGTTTGGGTACTGGATAGTAAGACAGAACTCTTCAGGCTATCTCTGCAGTAAATTGCAACACCGCCCCCTTTGGCAGTGCTATCTTGTCAGAAAATGTTATAGTTAGGGATGGAAATGTCAGGGTTTTTGGTGGACTTCCTAAGCCAGGATTCAGACACGGCCTAGGACATCCGGGATGGCAGAGTGTGCTAAAGCAGTGAATAAAACAAACTTAGGGAGGAGGCTTCTAATGTTAACATCCATGAAGCCAAGGCTTTTACGGTTACAGAAGTCATCAAATGAGAGCACATGGGGAGTAGGAGTGAAGCTATGCACTACAGGGCCTGGATTAACCTCTACATCAACAGAGGAACAGAGGAGCAGGATGAGGGTACGACTAAAGGCTACCAGGACTGGTCGTTTAGTGCATTCAGAGCAGAGCGTAAAAGGAGCAGGTTTCTGGGCGTGAGAGAATAGATTTAAGGCATAATGTACAGACAGAGGTATGGTAGGATGTGAGTACATTGGAGGTAAACCTAGGCATTGAGTAATGATGAGAGAGATATTGTCTCTAGAGACGTTTAAACCAGGTGATGTCAACGCATATGTGGGAGAATTAAATGGTAGGTTAAGGCATATTGAGCAGGGCTAGATGCTCTACGATGAAATAAGACAATAATCCCTAACCAGGACAGTAATGGACAAGGCATTTTGATATTAGGGAGAGGCATGCGTAGCTGGTGATCAATAGTGGTCCAGTGAGTGGTTGAGCTGGCTGGAGACACAGCGATTCAGGCAGCTGGGAGGCCGGAGCTAACAAGCTAGCAGACTATTGTAGCTGGAAACCTCAGATTTTTTAAATGGAATATCTACATAGGCGTACAGAGACCCATTATCAGCAACCATCACTCTTGTGTTCCATTGGCACGTTGTGTTAGCTAATCCAAGTTTACAATCTTAAAAAGCTAATTGATCATTATCAAACCCTTTTGTAATTATGTTAGCACAGCTGAAAACTGTCGTTCTGATTAAAGAAGCAATAAAACTGGCCTTCTTCAGAATAGTTGATTATCTGGAGCATCACCATGTGTCTCAAAATGGCCAGAAACAAAGAACAATTATTCTGAAACTACACCCTTCACAGAACAATGCAAACTGGCTCTAACCAGAATAGAAAGAGGAGTGGGAGGCCCTGGTGCACAACTGAGCAAGAGGACAATTACATTACAGTGTCTAGTTTGAGAAACAGATGCCTCACAAGTCCTCAACTGGCAGGTTCATTAAATAGTACCCACAAAACATCAGTCTCAATGTCAACAGTGAAGAGGCGACTCCGGGATGCTCTGGGATGCAGAGTTCCTCTGTCCAGTCTCTGTGTTCTTTTGCCCATTTTAATATTTTATTTTTATTGACCTGTCTGAGATATGGCTTTTTCTTTGCAACTCGAGATCTTGTGAAAATGACAATTGATGACAGGACGCCTAATTGAATATTCACAGAGGGTGTTTGAGGAGGTCAAGAACTGTTGAGACTGCTTTGAGAAAGTCATGAACAGTTAAGACTGCTTTGTAGTTGCTAAGTTCAGGCCAGTATACCTGGATAAGCAGTTGTAAACAAACAAGGATTTTGTAAACAACAAGGCTATTGTTGTGTCCAGACCTTTGAGAGGTAGACAATAATGTAACCACAAAAAAACAACTACAAACTGTCAACTTCCAGTCAGTCCCCCTCAGTTCCCACATCCCGTCAAAAACAATTTAGCCATGAGTTACAACGTGCACAATGTATTCCAAAATAAATCAAATTCCCTCTAGCCTCCATTACCATTGGTCAGTCCATAGTTCCCCTCCTAGAGATCACATTAAATTACATCTGCTCTCATCGGGATAGCCTCCGTCAGCGCCGTGACGGGACTGCTGATCTCTGCTAGCAGAAGCCCAGGGAATAGAGATAAGGGAACAGATAGCAGTGCCAGCGTATATTACACCTGGTCGGACCAAGTCTGTGGATGCAATTAACATAAATTGATGCCAGTTCATAAACCATGCATGTCACGAATGAGAATACACCTCCGAGTCCCCAGTGGAGAGAAGGGGGAAGAGGGTGTTGAGTTGGAAGGGGCGGGGGAGGTGCAGTGACACCCCTATCTCTGCTCTGTTCCATTAATGCCGAAACATGAATTTATGCGTGTTTTGCCGGGGCATCGCAGGGATGTGGAGGGTCTCCTCTGGCAGGCCTTGGCCCGATAAGAGACTCTGCAGAGCGACAGTCAGTTGTCAGAAGTGCCGATGCATGAATCAGTTCGCATCATCAGCCACA
This sequence comes from Oncorhynchus mykiss, assembly GCF_057628025.1. Taxonomy (NCBI): domain Eukaryota; kingdom Metazoa; phylum Chordata; class Actinopteri; order Salmoniformes; family Salmonidae; genus Oncorhynchus; species Oncorhynchus mykiss. The sequence goes on from NC_143036.1 coordinate 67,418,586, forward strand.
ACAAAATGGCTCCCCTTATCTCTTGACTGTGCTGTCTAGAGAGCTATGTCTCCTCCTCTTGTCTCTCTCTCTCACTACTTTCTGTCCCTCTGTCTTTCTGTCCCTCTGCCTTTTCTCAAACTCCCTCCCTCTCTCTGCAAACAGACCTCGTCTGTTGACACAGTAATGGGCAGATGGGTCTCTTTATCAAATCGAACTGCCACTTGTATTTAGCGGCTCTCTTTTGTCGCCTTTTGAACATCAGTGGCAATCTATTGTCGCCCCTCAAAGAGCTCTAGTTATCTCACGCCTCCCATTTTATCTACAACAGCTATCTCTGAGCGGGCCCGTTTTTATCTTGACATGCCTTTGTAACATGTATGCATTATGTCACCATGTGCAGCATTCATACTGCACAGTAATTCACACTGCCAACCTCTCCGAGCCTCTTTAGAGTAGCCTGTGATTTCAGACACAGTTCCCTAATTACAATCTGCTTATTGTGCGCATCAGAAAACACACTTGGTGCTCGCCATTGAAGTTAACATTACCTCTTGGCTCCTTTCCAGAATGTCTGTGTGGAGTGGTAATCATCTGGCAGAATGTGAATCCAGTTCTTTCTGGAGAAAATTATTTTTGAGCTCCACAAAGAACCTCTGAAAGCTGGGGGCCCAGGCATTGTCGGACTGAGGCGTTTGCACAGGCGCCTGATTAAAAAGGAGCATGGGCATTAATTGGACAGCTGATGGGGGGGATGTCAGCAGCGGCGGATGACTCGATATACCGCCCAAGCAGAATTGGAAGGAGGGTAAGACAGATTCTGCCATTTTAGCAATTCTTAGACCCAGAACAAACCCACCAATTTCACTGTCGACACATCACTCAAGGGGTCTGCAGTGTTGGTTAAACAAAATCTGTCATTCTTATATGCGTGTGTGTGTGTTTTGTGTGTGTTTATCTGAAGGCCAGGGCTGGGATTTCAGGGACAGTTTGCTTGGCTAATGGGGTTGGCTGGCTTTTCTCTCGACTCTCTTAGGCGAGCAGCTAATTAGAGGGAGCGGATGAAAATGCAGTGTCTGGGATCCAAACCTCATGCTCAGCCAACCAGGAATCAGTTCTGCAAGCTCTTACCCAATCGCAGCTGCTCTCAGCCAACCGGGAATCAGCTCAGCCAGATCTTACCCAATCACAGATGCTCTCACCGACATCTCCTTCCTTGTTTTACCTCCCTTCCGTCCACTCAATCACTGGCCAGATGATGTCTCAACCCATAATGGCCTCCTGCCACTTGCCCTTTTAGCTTGTCCAGGGAAAGTCTTCCATTTGCCATGGTAACGGCATATGTCAAATGGTCACGTGACCCCGAGGACATCTCACAAAAACAGGATCCATCAGGTTCAGGGTCATTTACAGTCCACATCATTGAGCGTCCCCCACTCCTCACATGAGCAATTGTGATGTGAAGAGGATTGTCCTTGAATGGGCAAGATAGCTATTGTCCCCACAAAGCAGAGAACATATAGGTGCACAGAGAGAACAGGTAGACAAAGAGTGACTATAGGAAAGCACAAAGGAAGAATACATTAGGTGGACAAAGAAAGAGGCGTGCTCCCTTCTTTGAGAGGAGAGGAGCACACAACCTTGAAGCATCCACCAAGGTTGAATACTGACTGGCCACAATAGTCACACTGTGCCATGTAGAGTAGCTGAACTGACCAGTCTTCGCAAAGATGTATTTCTAAATATAGTCTCACAAAACTGCATTTTTTGTTTGTTTTTACAACAGCTAAGCAGCAAAGTACAGTAGCACGTGTAGATGTGACACGAATCCCCAACATGTTAATAAGGATTTTAAAGACGAAGGAGAGCCCAGAGAGAGGGAGGGTTATGTCAAAACATCTCTCCGACAGTGATTACACAGACACAGGAACAAAAGGGTGGAATTGCATTCGCTTTTTCAGAGTAACCATGGCAATTACTTTCGTTCCTAGGGGCTGAATGGTCGGTGTGGACCCCGGCTGACTACAGCCCTTTCCCATGAAAACAATCTCTGTGGGTTCCGCCATTTAAGACATTTCAAAGGTCTTTCTAAGGAAAGATCGAACTAAACAAGGTTTTCAAGAGCCAGTACTGTTAACTTCTTATAGATAGAGAAAACACTGAAGTTTCTAAAACTGTTTGAATGATGTCTGTGAGTATAACAGAACAGTGTTAGAACTATGGCAGGCAAATACCTGAGAAAAAATCTAACCAGGAAGTGGGAAATCTGAGGTTTGTAGGTTTTCAATATACAGTGGGATATGAGTCATATTGCACTTCCTAAGGCTTCCACTAGATGTCAACAGTCTTAAGATCGTGATTTCAGGCTTCTACTGTGAAGGGGGGCCGAATGAGAGGGGATTGAGTCAGAGGTCTGCCAGCAGCCTCGGTCTCGTGGCGCGCGGTCATAAGAAAGTTACCTCTCATTCCATTGCTTTTCTACAAAATGAATTCTCCGGTTGGGACATTATTGAACATTTATGATAAAAACATCCTAAAGATTGATTCTATACATCGTTTGATTTGTTTCTACGACCAGTAATATAACTTTTAGGAATTTTCATCCGACATTTCCGCTGGACTTGCCCGCGCCGCGTGAGTTTCGATTTGTTTACTAAACGCCCTAACAAAAGGAGGAATTTGGACATAAATTATGGACTTTATGGAACAAATCAAACATTTATTGTGGAACTGAGATTCCTGGGAGTGCATTCTGACGAAGATCATCAAAGGTAAGTGAACATTTATAATGCTATTTCTGACTTATGTTCACTCCAACATGGCGGATATATTCTTGGGTTGTGTATGTCGTCTGAGCGCCGTACTCAGATTATTGCATGGTTTGCTTTTTCCGTAAAGTTTTTTTTTAATCTGACACAGCGGTTGCATTAAGGAGAAGTATATCTTTAAATCTGTGACTCTCTTTTATTAATGTTTGTTATGAGTATTTCTGTGATTTGATGTGGCTCTGTGCAAATTCACAGGATGTTTTGGAGGCAAAGCCAAATGTAAACTGAGGTTTTGGGATATAAATATGAACTTGATCGAACAAAACATACAGTGGGGAGAACAAGTATTTGATACACTGCCGATTTTACAGGTTGTCCTACTTACAAAGCATGTAGAGGTCTGTAATTTTTATCATAGGTACAAATCAACTGTGAGAGACGGAATCTAAAAAAAATCCAGAAAATCACATTGTATGATTTTTAAGTAATTTATTTATTTGACACAAGTATTTGATACATCAGAAAAGCAGAACTTAATATTTGGTACAGAAACCTTTGTTTGCAATTACAGAGATCATACGTTTCCTGTAGTTCTTGACCAGGTTTGCACACACTGCAGCAGGGATTTTGGCCCACTCCTCCATACAGACCGTCTCCAGATCCTTCAGGTTTCGGGGCTGTCGCTGGGCAATACGGACTTTCAGCTCCCTCCAAAGATTTTCTATTGGGTTCAGGTCTGGAGACTGGCTAGGCCACTCCAGGACCTTGAGATGCTTCTTACGGAGCCACTATTTAGTTGCACTGGCTGTGTGTTTCGGGTCATTGTCATGCTGGAAGACCTAGCCACGACCCATCTTCAATGCTCTTACTGAGGGAAGGAGGTTGTTGGTCAAGATCTCGCGATACATGGCCCCATCCATCCTCCCTTCAATACGGTGCAGTCGTCCTGCCCCCTTTGCAGAAAAGCATCCCCAAAGAATTATGTTTCCACCTCCATGCTTCACGGTTGTGATGGTATTCTTGGGGTTGTACTCATCCTTCTTCTTCCTCCAAACATGGCGAGTGGAGTTTAGACCAAAAAGCTCTATTTTTGTCTCATCAGACCAAATGACCTTCTCCCATTCCTCCTCTGGATCATCCAGATGGTCATTGGCAAACTTCAGACGGGCCTGGACATGCGCTGGCTTGAGCAAGGTGACCATGCGTGCGCTGCAGGATTTTAATCCATGACGGCGTAGTGTGTTACTAATTTCTTTCTTTGAGACTGTGGTCCAAGCTCTCTTCAGGTCATTGACCAGATCCTGCCGTGTAGTTCTGGGCTGATCCCTCACCTTCCTCATGATCATTGATGCCCCACGAGGTGATATCTTGCATGGAGCCCCAGACCAAGGGTGATTGACCGTCATCTTGAACTTCTTCCATTTTCAAATAATTGCGCCAACAGTTGTTGCCTTCTCACCAAGCTGCTTGCCTATTGTCCTGTAGCCCATCCCAGCCTTGTGCAGGTCTACAATTTTATCCCCGATGTCCTTACACAGCTCTCTGGTCTTGGCCATTGTGGAGAGGTTGGAGTCTGTTTGATTGAGTGTGTGGACAGGTGTCTTTTATACAGGTAACGAGTTCAAACAGGTGCAGTTAATACAGGTAATGAGTGGAGAACAGGAAGGATTCTTAAAGAAAAACTAACAGGTCTGTGAGAGCCGGAATTCTTACTGGTTGGTAGGTGATCAAATACTTATGTAATGCAATAAAATGCAAATTAATTACTTAAAAATCATACAATGTGATTTTCTGGATTTTTGTTTTAGATTCCGTCTCTCACAGTTGAAGTGTACCTATGATAAAACATTACAGACCTCTACATGCTTTGTAAGTAGGAAAACCTGCAAAATCGGCAGTGTATCAAATACTTGTTCTCCCCACTGTACATGTATTATTTAACATGTTGTCCTGGGAGTGTCATCTGATGAAGAATATCAAAGGTTAGTGATTCATTTTTATCAATATTTCTGCTTTTTGTGACTCCTCTCTTTGCTTGGAAAATCGCTGTATGCTTTCTGTGACTAGTTGCTGACCTAACATAATGATATGTTCTGCTTTCGCCCAAAAACTTTTTTGAAATCGGACACTGTGGTTGGATTAACGCTAGAGGAACCCCAGTCCTAGACAGGTTAAAGTCAGATTTCTGTGAGCAAGTCGAAAGCCTTTTTCAATACGAATCTCGGCTGACCATGTTATGACGGCAATGCGGTGGGTGAAAGCACATAGATACTGAGATGTAAAAGCTCATTAATCATTTATGTAAGGTTGGCTGAAAATGTGAGAAGATGTGATTCGCTGCCACCTTGGCAGGCTATCCTGCGGCTTGGCATAACTGACTGTGGGTCCTCGATGTTGGTAACAACCTTAATTCACAAATACAAGCACAGACAATCTGATAGCCATTATAATTAGTGATTGATGATGTACTCTTGGAACAACACTTTCTGTCTACAAAACAGTGCTGAACAAAAACATATTACTCACCATATTACAGCGATAATTATCGTAGCGGCAATTACTTTTCACAATGTCTTTGGTAAGGCAGTAAATGTGTATGCAGCCTGAAATTAAACAGTGTTGGTGCCGATTATGTGTGTAAAATGTTATTTCCCCTACTCTTGTCTAATCAGTCAATAATGCTTCGTACAGGGACGGGTCAAACTCATTCAATCGAGGGCCTAGTGTCTGCTGGTTTTTGTTTTTTCCTTTCAATTAAGACTTAGACAACCAGGTGAGTGGAATTCTTTATTAATTAGTGACCTTAATTCATCAGTCAAGTACAATGGAGGAGTTAAAACCCTCAGACACTCAGCCCTCCGTGGAATGAGTTTGACACGTGGTATAGTAGGAAGTGGCTATGTGGGCTTAAGGTGGCCATCATCCCTAGCTACCCCTCAAAATGCCAGACCATTTTCTTAGAGAACATCAAGTCACCTAAAACACATCCTTATTAAACCGCAATGTGCCAAGTCATGTAGGACTCACCTGTAACGGCTTTCATATAGTGAAGGAGAGTCGGACCAAACTGCAGCGTGTCGATTGCGATCCATGTTTATTTAAACAAACGTAAACACAACTAAACACGAACACTACAAAACAATAAACGAAAACCGAAAACAGCCTATACTTGTGTCAACTAACATCAAACAAGGACATCAAGACACTCAGGACAATCACCCACGACAAACTCAAAGAATATGGCTGCCTAAATATGGTTCCCAATCAGAGGCAACGATAAACACCTGCCTCTGATTGAGAACCACTCCAGACAGCCATAGACTTTGCTAGATAACCCCACTAGCTACAATCCCAATACATACACACCAGAACCCCAGGACAAAACACACCACAATACAAAAAACCCGATGCCACACCCTGGCCTGACCCAATACATGAAGAAAAACACAAAAAACTTAGACCAGGGCGTGACAGAACCCCCCCCCCCCCTAAGGTGCGGACTCCCGAACGCACCTCAAAACAATAGGGAGGGTCCGGGTGGGCGTCTGTCCATGGTGGCGGCTCCGGCGCGGGACGTGGAACCCACTCAGTCAATGTCTTAGTGTCCTCTCCTCGCGTCCCTGGATAGTCCACCCTCGCCGCCGACCATGGCCTAGTAGTCCTCACCCAGAAACCCACTGGACTGAGGAGCAGATCGGGACTGAAGGACAGCTCGGGACTGAGGCAGCTCGGGACTGAGGGGAAGCTCGGGAGTGAGAGAAAGCTTGGGAGTGAGAGAAAGCTTGGTAGTGAGAGAAAGCTCGGTAGTGAGAGAAAGCTCGGGAGTGAGAGAAAGCTCGGGAGTGAGAGAAAGCTCGGGAGTGAGAGAAAGCTCAGGCAGGTAGGTAGATCTACCAGATCCTGGCTGGCTGGTGGTTTTAGCAGATCCTGGCTGACTGGCAGATCCTGGCTGACTGGCGGATCTGGCGGATCCTGGCCGACTGGCGGATCCTGGCCGACTGGCAGATCCTGGCCGACTGGCAGATCCTGGCCGACTGGCAGATCCTGGCCGACTGGCAGTTCTGGCAGATCCCGGCTGACTGGCGGATCTGGAAAAGTCTGGTTGACTGGCAGATCTGGAAGAGTCTGGTTGACTGGCAGATCCGGAAGAGCCTGGTTGACTGGCAGATCTGGAAGAGTCTGGTTGACTGGCAGATCTGGAAGAGTCTGGCTGACTGGCAGATCTGGAAAAGTCTGGTTGACTGGCAGTTCTGGCTGCTCCATGCTGACTGGCTGCTCCATGCTGACTGGCAGCTCTGGCTGCTCCATGCTGACTGGCGGCTCTGGCTGCTCTATGCTGACTGGCGGCCCTGGCTGCTCCATGCTAACTGGCGGTTCTGACTGCTCCATGCTAACTGGCGGCTCTGGCTGCTCCATGCAGACTGGCAGCTCTGGCTGCTCCATGCAGACTGGCAGCTCTGGCGGCTCCATGCAGATTGGCAGCTTTGGCGGCATCCTGCAGACTGGCAGCTCTGGCGGCTCCTTGCGGACTGGCAGCTCCTTGCGGACTGGCAGCTCCTTGCGGACCGGCAGCTCTATGCAGACTGGCAGCTCTATGCAGACTGGCAGCTCCTTGCAGACTGGCAGCTCCTTGCAGACTGGCAGCTCTATGCAGACTGGCAGCTCTATGCAGACTGGCAGCTCCTTGCAGACTGGCAGTTCTGAACAGGCGGGAGACTCCGGCAGCGCTGTAGAGGCGGAAAGCTCTGGCAGCGCTAAACAGGCGGGAGACTCCGACAGCGCTGGAGAGGAGGAAGGCTCCGGCAGCGCTGGACAGGCGAGGCGCACTGTAGGCCTGATGCGTGGTGCTGGCACTGGTGGTACTGGGCCGAGGACACGCACAGGAAGCCTGGTGCGGGGAGCTGCTACCGGAGGGCTGGGGTGTGGAGGTGGTACTGGAAAGACCGGACCGTGCAGGCGCACTGGAGCTCTTGAGCACCGAGCCTGCCCAACCTTACCTGGTTGAATGCTCACGGTCGCCCTGCCAGTGCGGCGAGGTGGAATAGCCCGCACTGGGCTATGCAGGCGAACCGGAGACACCGACCGCAAGGCTGGTGCCATGTAAGCCGGCCCAAGGAGACGCACTGGAGACCAGATGCGTAGAGCCGGCTTCATGGCATTAGGCTCGATGCTCAATCTAGCCCGGCCGACACGCGGAGCTGGAATATACCGCACCGGGCTATGCACCCGCACTGGAGACACCGTGCGCACCACTGCATAACACGGTGCCTGTCCGGTCTCTCTAGCCCCCCGGTAAGCACAGGGAGTTTGCGCAGGTCTCCTGGCGTAGCCATACTCCTTGTTAACCCCCCCCCCCCAATACATTTTTGGGGCTGCCTCTCGGGCTTCCTTGCCAGCCGTGTTCCCTCATATCGCCGGCTCCTTTCTCCGGCTGCCTCTGTTCTCCTAAGTGCCTCCACCTGTTCCCATGGGAGGCGATCTCTTCCAGATAGTAACTCCTCCCAAGTGTAACAGCCCTTGCCATCCAAAACATGTCCATTCTTCTTTACGCTGCTCCTGCCTGTTGACACGCCGCTTGGTCCTTTTGTGGTGGGTGATTCTGTAACGGCTTTCATATAGTGAAGGAGAGTCGGACCAAACTGCAGCGTGTCGATTGCGATCCATGTTTATTTAAACAAACGTAAACACGACTAAACACGAACACTACAAAACAATAAATGAAACGAAAACCGAAAACAGCCTATACTTGTGTCAACTAACATCAAACAAGGACATCAAGACACTCAGGACAATCACCCACGACAAACTCAAAGAATATGGCTGCCTAAATATGGTTCCCAATCAGAGACAACGATAAACACCTGCCTCTGATTGAGAACCACTCCAGACAGCCATAGACTTTGCTAGATAACCCCACTAGCTACAATCCCAATACATACACACCAGAACCCCAGGACAAAACACACCACAATACAAAAAACCCGATGCCACACCCTGGCCTGACCCAATACATGAAGAAAAACACAAAATACTTAGACCAGGGCGTGACATCACCCAGTGGTGTAAAGTACTTAAGTAAAAGTATGACTTAAGTAGTTTTTTTGGGTATCTGTACTTTTCTATTTCTATTTTTGACAACTTTTACTTCACTACATTCCTAAAGAAAATAATGTTATTTTTACTCCATACATTTCTCCTGACACCCAAAAGTACTGGTTACATTTTAAATGCTTAGCAGGACAGAAAAATGGTCCAATTCAGGCACTTAATCAAGAGAACATCCCTGGTCATCCCTACTCCCTCTAATCTGGCGGACTCACTAAACACACACGCTTCGTTTGTGAGTGTTGGAGTATGCCACTGGCTAGTCGTAAAACACATATATATTTTTTAAATAAAATGTTGCCATCTGATTTGCTTAATATCAAATCAAATCAAATATTATTTGCGCCGAATACAACAGGTGTAACCTTACCGTGTAATGCTTACTTACAAGCTCTTATACAAACAGTGCAGCTCAAGAAATAGAGCTAATAAAATATTTACTAAATAAACTAAAGGAACTTGAAATGATTTATACTTTTAGTATATTTTACTCAAGAAGTATTTTACTGGGTAACTTTCAGTTTTACTTGAGTCATTTCCTATTAAGGTATCTTTACTTTTACTGAAGTTTGACAAACGGGTACTTTTCCACCACTGGTCTCACCTCAGACTGAGAGAGAGTGAGAGATGAAGAGAGAGAAAGCAGACAAAGTGCCCACCAGCTGTTCAACACCTCAAATCAGAGAGTTCCCAGATAAACACTCAGGCATAACAGGGGCATAGGCACGGATGGGCCCACCAACTAGGAAGCCAGGACCACCCACTCAGATTGAGCAACAACAACATTTTTGTATTTTTTGATATGCTCTTTACTTGTCAGTGTTCCAAACGGATTTGACCTAAACATGCAAACACCATCAGATATAATTCAGAGCAAGCAGTGCACTGGGTTAAATATAACAGAATAGATGACCTGGAGTGACATTCACTCTCACGGGTTGGGTTACCAAAAATAACTAACTGAAAGCCACACCCCTGACAAGGCACGAATATGACTGCATGTGGTTCCATTTATTCCACTCCAGCCAGTACAATGAGCCTGTCCTCCTATAGCTCCTCCCACCAGCCTCTCTGATGCACAAACACACTCACAAACACAGTGCATACACGTGAACCAAACACACATTTCCCTATTTTTCCCCATCTCATACAAACACACCTCATGCATATTTAATGCCGTGTTCCTGAAGTATATTTCAGCACAGCGCGGGAGGCCTGATGGTAGTTTTCCCAGCACAGATGACAAAGCAGTCCAGTCTGTGTTCCACACAGCATGGCCCTACAATCATGGAAGAGGAGGTAGAAGACAAGAAGACACACACACACACACACACACACACAGAGAGAGAGAGAGGTAACCATCTCCAAGAGAGGCCAATTAGATACCTCTCCAGAGTGCTCCAAAATAAGTCTCCCCCTCCACCCACCCAAATGACAAGAGGAGAGAAAGGTTCCCTAGCCAGCACCTGGAATAGCCCCCACAAGACATTCTCCACCTCGGGCTGCTGGAATCTACAACTCGGCCGCATTCATTACCTTCAGGATGACATGATATTCCCTAGCTCTCTCTGTCTCTCCTCTCTAGCCTACCTCTGAGGTTCTGGGTGAACATGATCAAGAACCCCCAGTTTGTGGGTTCTTGAGCGTTGCAAAATAAATGTACACATACATGTTATTCAATAAGAACTTGGTTCTATTTCATATGCTTGATGCTCTGCAAGTCGCACCTCTCCCATCGCACCTCTCCCATCGCCTTTTACCAGCATACTGTATACCCACGTGGGTGGTTGAAAGATGAACTGAGGTCCACACTCCAGCCCAGTTGGTGGTGGTAATGCCCCTTAAAGTTGGTTGCCAACCGAAATATAAAGTCCACAGAAGAAGAAGAAAGATGAACAGGGAGAGGTTAATCAAAGAAAACTAACTAAAAACAAACTAGGTTTCCCATTTTTATCTGTGTATTAATTGTCGGAGTAGAGAACACACGATTTTGTGTGACTCAAAATAGGTCAAAATTCTACAAAGATCCAGCTAAATAAAGGACCTTGTGCATTTCAGGTAAATTAACAACCAAATGTTTATCTCCCTGGACAAATTAGCTAGCAACAGCAAGCTAGCTGAATGTCCATAAATATATGTGTGTTTTGACCTGTCCCCAAATGAATATAGTTGGTTCAGGGTTGATTTTGGAATTTTAACCTGCGTGTCTTGTGGGGTTAGACAAAATCAACATGCGCGCGAGGATGCACACAGACGCATTGGCGTTGCCAGTTTGGTCAGCATGTCAGACCCACCGAGAGGAAGTGATAGAAAGAGAGAGGGGGAGAGAGAGAGAGAGAGAGAAAGAGAGAAAGAGCGAATGAGCGAAATAGCGAGAGAGAGCGAGAGAGAGAGAGAGAGAGAGAGAAAGAGCGAGTGAGAGAAAGAGAGAGAGAGAGAGAAAGAAAGGTAAGTGAGAAAAGAGGCAGGGAGGAGGAAGGCCCTTCAGCAGGAAAGACAGATACTACCCTGGAGGTAGGTAACTTCCAGACCGGAACATTGAACATTCCAGACATGGAGATATCTGGCACGCCTGGTTACTCAGAACAGGTGGGCAGCAGATAACTGCACACTGCGGTCCATTTTAACAACTGAATTGGGATCAGCTGATACCAGGTCTAGCCTTGACTAGTCAGAGAAGTGAAACCAAGCTGATCCAGGATCATTTGTTAAACAGCACAATGTTTCTGCAGGTATAATGATACATTATAGGGCCCTGTTACAATAGTTTGAAATCCTTCCATCCTTCTTTGAGGTAGTCACTGATCTGACTTGATGAGGGAAGGCAAGACAGTGAAATCCACCCATTTACCTATCCAATCATAGATCATTGATTACTTCAATTAAGGAAGACAATTTTAACCTATTGAAAGCAGGCCTCCAAGTACAGTCCACTGTTATAAACTCTGCTTCAGAACATGGTCTTATGTATTCAGTCACACAATATTGCATGTGAATTTGCTGCCATTCCTTATTGAGAAATGACTTCTACTCAAGCTAGAATAACTGTCATGGATGTTTCTGGATGTGAATACCTGTAAGAGAATACTGATCTCAGTTGAGTTTCCTTCCAGCCTGGTCCCTACAGCGCCAGATAAGGTGAGTGTCCTCGATGCCCTGATGAAATGATTGGATCTTTTCTGTAAGAGGTCCACCGGATGACTTAGAGACACACAGTCACACAATGGGAAACACACACACTAGGACACACACAAGCGCACACACACTAGGACACACACAAGCACACACAGACACACACTAGGACACACACAAGCGCAAACAGACACACACACACACACAGACTAGGACACGCACACACTAGGACACAAAAGCAAACACACCCATGTGCATGCACGCACACACACACACACACACACAGGGAGACACACACACGCACGTGCATGCACACACACACACACACAAAGGCACACACACACACACACACACACACACACACACACACACGTGAATGCATCATTTGGACTGACGGAGGTCACCACCACTATGACAGAACAATTACATCAGGTCATACGACAGGGGCACTGACCTTTTAAACCTGAGTGTGTGTGTGTGTGCATATGTGTGTGTATGCATGCATATATATGTGTGTGTCATGTATATGTGCATGTGTGTGTGTGTATGCATGCGTATACGTGCATGTCTTGTGTGTGTGTATATGTGTGTTACAGTGTGTAGACAGAGCCCCAGGCCCCTCTCTGCCAGCTCCAGATAAAGAGTAGGGAACTGTGACGACAGAGACACTGAGGCCAGGGGGTTCAGGACACTACACAACACTGCTGGTGGCGCACTTTGTCTCTCTCTCTCTCTGTGTGTGTATTTGTGTGTGCCTGTGTGAGTGCATGAGTTTGACTGTGCATGTGTGTGTATGAGTGTATGTGCACATATATACGTGTGTGTACGATATACTGTATGTGACAGATACATTGTGCTCAGTGTAAATGCATAAAGTGACTTTGTGCATAGTGCATGTCTGTCTGTCTGTCTGTCTGTCTGTCTGTGTGTGCGTGCGCACAGAGGTGTTGTGTAGGTGGCCTTGATGGCCCAACCATTCCTTTATGAATTACATAGTGGCCCTATTGGAGGAGATTTCATAAGCAGAGAGGAGGAGTGAATCACACACTGGATGATGTATAATTAAGATGAATGACAGAGGAGGCAGACACACTGGATGGTGTATAGTTAAGATGAATGACAGAGGAGACAGACACACTGGATGGTATATAGTTAAGATGAATGACAGAGGAGGCAGACACACTGGATGGTATATAGTTAAGATGAATGACAGAGGAGACAGACACACTGGATGGTATATAGTTAAGATGAATGACAGAGGAGACAGACACACTGGATGGTATATAGTTAAGATTAATGACAGAGGAGACAGACACACTGGATGGTGTATAGTTAAGATGAATGACAGAGGAGACAGACACACTGGATGGTATATAGTTAAGATGAATGACAGAGGAGACAGACACACTGGATGGTGTATAGTTAAGATCAGGGGTGTCAAAGTCAAATGGACGGAGGGCCAAATAAAAAAATCAGCTACAAGACGAGGGCCGGACTGTTCGAATGTTCATTGAAAAAATTTTAAATGACGCATATAGTCTAGTGAACCTAATTGAACCTACTGAAAACCTAACAAATATATTACAATATGATCAGATAAATAAAGCAATATTTTCTTATGGCTCTGTCAGTAATCTTTAATTTTCAACAGACACAAAAGACAAATTTCCTTTATATAAATATCCCCATAACATGAACATTAAATGAAAGAAACCGGTATTCAAGGCACCATCAGTAGACTATATTTTCTATTTTAGCAAAAGTGGGCTAAATTTACTTCAAAGAAAAAACAATAATAGCAATTTTCTATCATCCACTCAACTGAAATATTTTTAAAATATAATTGGATTGAAATACAAAAAAATAAAGTGCAAAAATCTATTAATCAAAAACAACACTTTGTTTAAGGAGAAGTAACATGCAGTGAAAACAAATATTACATTTTAACTTTTAAACTTGAACTGAGTAAAAACTCTAAATATGTGATTGCACAGTAATGTTCACTTGTTTGAGGTTGAGGGTGATACTTGGTGGTGTCCCATCTTTTCCACAAGTTCATCAATGTTCGGGGTAAGGCTCTGAGCTGAAGAAATCCTCAGAATTGAGTGGAGGTGTTCAGCAGTAAGTCGACTTCTGTGTGATGTTTTGTTCAGGTTCATCAAAGAAAACAGTTGTTCACACAGGTATGTGCTGCCAAACATAGACAACGTTTGAGCAGCCTGGATGCGCAGCTGGGGCATTGTGCCGGGGAGGAAACGGGCGAACTCCGCAGCACCCACTGCCGCATATTTTGCCCTCAGTGCATCATTGCATTGGAGGTCAATCAACTCCATTTGGAGGTTTGGTGGTGAGCTTTCCACGTCAACAGCAAATGGGTTACCGAGCAGTTCCAACCTGCTTTTTTGTGCTTCAAAGTCAGCAAATCGGCGTCGAAAGTCAGCGGCAAGCATACCTATTTTATCAGCCAACTGTGTGCTCGGGAACGCACTGGTAGAGAGCTTCTCTTTCATGGTCTGGCAGCTGGGAAAGTGGCTCAAATTTTCTTTCCGCATCTGCGTCTCCCACAGAGTCAGTTTGGTTTTAAATGCCTTCACTGTACTGTACATATCAGAGATGACACGATCCCGACCCTGCAGCTGCAAGTTTATTGCATTCAGATGACTCGTAATGTCACACAGAAAAGCCATTTCACACAGAAACATTTCGTCTCGGAGTTGTGTTGTGTCTTTCCCTTTGCTGTCCAAGAACAGACAAATCTCCTCACGAAGCTCGAAACATCTTTGAAGCACCTTTCCCTGGCTTAGCCATCGCACCTCTGTGTGATAAGGCAAATCACCATGCTCCGTTTCTAACTCCGTCAGAAATGCCTTGAACTGGCGGTGATTCAAACCTTTGGCTCTGATAAAGTTAACTGTGCGCGTGATGATGCTCATTACATGCTCCATTTTCAAGGCTTTACCGCACAACGCTTCCTGGTGTATGATACAATGATAAGCTGTCAGCTCACCTGTCGCGTTTTCCTCTTGCATCTTTTCCCGTATCTTCGCCACCAGTCCGCTCCTGTGTCCACACATCGCAGGTGCTCCGTCGGTTGTCAAACCCACGAGTTTTTCCCAAGGCAGCTCCATCTCATTTACACATCTTGACACCTCTTCATACAAATCATGCCCCGTAGTTGTGCCATGCATAGGACGTAAAGCCAAAAACTCCTCTGTCACGCTTAGGTTGGAGTCCACTCCGCGGATGAAAATTGACAACTGGGCAATGTCAGAAATGTCGGTGCTCTCATCCACAGCCAAGGAATATGCAATAAAATCTTTTCCCTTTTTCACAAGCTGCTCTTTTAGATTGATGGACAACTGGTCTACTCTCTCGGCAATGGTGTTTCTGCTCAGACTCACATTTAAAAAGAGTTGCCTTTTTTCTGGGCAAACTTCGTCACAAACTTTAATCATGCAGTTTTTGATGAAATCCCCCTCCGTAAATGGCCGGGCTGATTTAGCGATCTCTTCTGCCAAAATAAAACTGGCCTTTTGTAGCCTTTGTTCCATGTCCATATTCTTGTTTTTGTCCGCGTGTTTCGTTTCATAATGTCGTCTCAGATTATACTCTTTCAGTACCGCCACACTTTCTCCACACAGAAGACACACAGGTTTTCCAGCTACCTTCGTGAACATATACTCCGACTCCCACCTTGTTTGAAACCCCCGGTTCTCAGTATCCACCTTCCGTTTTGCCATTTTTGATGGGTATCTGAAAGTTAATTTTACTGTGATGCTGACGACTGCTGTGCCAATAAATATTGAAATGAAGCAGCCTACTGCTCGGTGCGTCACCTTTGCATTGTGGGAAATGTAGTATTGGTGCGTGTAAAAGATCTGCGGGCTGCCGGCTTGCTGCGGGCCGGTTCTAATAATAAATCAAGATCATCCCAGGGGCCGTAAAAAACCTTCTTGCGGGCCGGATGTGGCCCGCGGGCCTTGACTCTGACATATGTGGTTAAGATGAATGACAGAGGAGACAGACACACTGGATGGTATATAGTTAAGATGAATGACAGAGGAGACAGACACACTGGATGGTATATAGTTAAGATGAATGACAGAGGAGACAGACACACTGGATGGTGTATAGTTAAGATGAATGACAGAGGAGACAGACACACTGGATGGTATATAGTTAAGATGAATGACAGAGGAGACAGACACACTGGATGGTGTATAGTTAAGATGAATGACAGAGGAGACAGACACACTGGATGGTATATAGTTAAGATGAATGACAGAGGAGACAGACACACTGGATGGTATATAGTTAAGATGAATGACAGAGGAGACAGACACACTGGATGGTGTATAGTTAAGATGAATGACAGAGGAGACAGACACACTGGATGGTATATAGTTAAGATGAATGACAGAGGAGACAGACACACTGGATGGTGTATAGTTAAGATGAATGACAGAGGAGACAGACACACTGGATGGTGTATAGTTAAGATGAATGACAGAGGAGACAGACACACTGGATGGTATATAGTTAAGATGAATGACAGAGGAGACAGACACACTGGATGGTATATAGTTAAGATGAATGACAGAGGAGACAGACACACTGGATGGTGTATAGTTAAGATGAATGACAGAGGAGACAGACACACTGGATGGTATATAGTTAAGATGAATGACAGAGGAGACAGACACACTGGATGGTGTATAGTTAAGATGAATGACAGAGGAGACAGACACACTGGATGGTGTATAGTTAAGATGAATGACAGAGGAGACAGACACACTGGATGGTGTATAGTTAAGATGAATGACAGAGGAGACAGACACACTGGATGGTGTATAGTTAAGATGAATGACAGTGGAAAGAGAGATCGGTGACTCAACCTTTATGACTTCACATTATCCAGCACAATGGCACCCAATTCCCCATTTAGTGCACTTGTTTTGACCAGGGTCCATAGGGCATCCCAGGGCTCTGGTCAAAAGTAGTGCACTATACAGGGAATAGGGTGCCATTTAGGATGCAGACCCAGGTCCTTGTTTCATGTCCAGAACACATATTTTGTCCCCCTCAACAAAGACGGAGGCTGTTTGACCATAAAGGCTAAACCACAACCAAGATGGAACTATATAAATGCCCACCCCCCCCATCCTTCCTGTGATGTAAGATATTCAAAAAATGCGCATCTCATTAAACAATATGCAATTAGTACCATTTAAACAGCTAAAGTCATTAGCTCAGTGTTTACCACAAGCAACATTTTGTACACAAGATAACATCCCTCATTTGCATATGCTAATGTCAGGTAATTAGCTATATTCCACCGAGTAATTCCAATCCAGCCAACCTGCGGGCAGTTTTAGGAGATTAACCACAAATAATGAAATAACTCAATCAATCACGTAAAGGCTAATATATGCATATGAAATGGCATGGGGCAGTCGACGCGGTTGGCTTTAATGTCAGGGAATCACAGAGAAAATAGGCCGTGGCAATTGGGAAGCATCGGGTATTGAGAGTGGAAACATCCACAAATATCAACAAATTGGCCTTAATTCGTTGCTGTGGCGTTAAACAGACAAAACCAAACAACAACAACAAAACACAAGAGAGCCCATGTTTTTTTTTAGGATTATGGGGTGGCCGTTGCCATGGATCGTTTCCAGGAAACAAGAGCTCATCCAAACTTGCCTGTAATCATAGGCTTAGCTTGGGAAATTGTTGACAAGGTAACATCTCCAGAACAGAAAAAACAGTTCCTGTGTGCTTTAATAGGTCATATAAAAGTGTATTTTCCTCTGCTACTGGCAGTAAAGCAGTGACAACAGACACAGAGGCGCTTATCTAATTTGACTTTAATGTGTGTTTGTGGCTGTGATGTTTTTCGTTCTTCTCCGGCGATGAAAAGCATGATAAACTCCTAAGTCTATTAGCAGTGACAATACTATACTCTCCCTACCGTTCCCCGATTCCATTAGCCTTTCTGGACATGGATATTAGGCCTACACTCTCACACACAAACAGACATGGATATTAGGCCTACACTCTCACACAAACAGACATGGATATTAGGTCTACACTCTCACACAAACAGACATGGATATTAGGCCTACACTCTCACACACAAACAGACATGGATATTAGGCCTACACTCTCACACACAAACAGACATGGATATTAGGCCTACACTCTCTCACAAACAGACATGGATATTAGGCCTACACTCGCACACAAACAGACATGGATATTAGGCCTACACTCTCACACAAACAGACATGGATATTAGGCCTACACTCTCACACAAACAGACATGGATATTAGGCCTACACTCTCACACACAAACAGACATGGATATTAGGCCTACACTCTCACACAAACAGACATGGATATTAGGCCTACACTCTCACACAAACAGACATGGATATTAGGCCTACACTCTCACACAAACAGACATGGATATTAGGCCTACACTCTCACACACAAACAGACATGGATATTAGGCCTACACTCTCACACACAAACAGACATGGATATTAGGCCTACACTCTCACACACAAACAGACATGGATATTAGGCCTACACTCTCACACAAACAGACATGGATATTAGGCCTACACTCTCACACACAAACAGACATGGATATTAGGCCTACACTCTCACACACAAACAGACATGGATATTAGGCCTACACTCTCACACAAACAGACATGGATATTAGGCCTACACTCTCACACAAACAGACATGGATATTAGGCCTACACTCTCACACAAACAGACATGGATATTAGGCCTACACTCTCACACACAAACAGACATGGATATTAGGCCTACACTCTCACACACAAACAGACATGGATATTAGGCCTACACTCTCACACACAAACAGACATGGATATTAGGCCTACACTCTCACACAAACAGACATGGATATTAGGCCTACACTCTCACACAAACAGACATGGATATTAGGCCTACACTCTCACACAAACAGACATGGATATTAGGCCTACACTCTCACACACAAACAGACATGGATATTAGGCCTACACTCTCACACACAAACAGACATGGATATTAGGCCTACACTCTCACACAAACAGACATGGATATTAGGCCTACACTCTCACACAAACAGACATGGATGTGTACCCAACTCCAGGAACACTGCTCGAAGGGAAGTGTTTATCGAGGAGCTCACTGATACAGTACTATCTATCATTGGGCTGCTGTTACACCAAGGACAATCGGCAGAGCCACCACCGAGGTTTCGTGTGTGTGTGTGTGTGTGCGTGTGTGTAGGAGCTTTGCAAAGGAGTGTGAGGTACAAGTGTTGTGCTTCAATGGCATAGCCATGTATTTTTTTAAATGTATGTATTAATGTGAGGATTCTGTATGTTGTGTTAATGAATGTGCTGTGTGTTTGTGTGTCTTTGTGTGTGTGTGGATATGTGTGTGTTGTCCAAATAAGAGTGTGTAAATGTGTGTTGTCCAAATAGAATTTCTGTTACTCCTGTCAAACTAGGATCAATGCGGGGGAGAAGAGGGGCGGGGCCTTAATCCAAGGGTGTGGAGGATCATGACAAAGCTGCAGTGTGGAAGGCGGTTGCCGTGGAGAATCACCTGGTGTTGCCGTGGCAACAGACTGGTCTGTAGATGTTACTATTTATGTAAATGCCAGCCAGTGAGCTTAATGCTGGGCCAGTGTCAGCCAATGCTCACTTAATATCATAGCCTGTTGCTACCTCTATACAAATAAAATGGAAAACTTCTGAATTAAAAAACACGATGAGAGTTATTCCTAAAACTGTACCACCAACATGAGGTAACTTATGTAACTATCACCTAATCAAATCAAATTTGATTTGTCACATACACATGGTTAGCATATGTTAACGCGAGTGTAGCGAAATGCTTGTGCTTCTAGTTCCGACCATGCAGTATTATCTAACAACTAATAAACATAACAATTTCACAACAACCACCGGGTTGTGGATATAACATAACATTTACACAAGTGTAAAGGAATGAATAAGAATATGTACATAAAAATATATGAATGAGTGATGGCCGAACGGCATAGGCAAGATGCAGTAGATGGTATAGAGTACAGTATATACATATGAGATGAGTAATGTAGGGTATGTAAACATTATATAAAGTGGCATTGTTTAAAGGGGCTAGTGATACATTTATTACATACAATTTTCCATTATTAAGGTGGCTATAGTTAGAGTTGAGTCAGTATGTTGGCAGCAGCCACTCAATGTTAGTGATGGCTGTTTAACAGTCTGATGGCCTTGAGATAGAAGCTGTTTTTCAGTCTCTCAGTCCCAGCTTTGATGCACCTGTACTGACCTTGCCTTCTGGATGATAGCGGGGCGAACAGGCAGTGGCTCGGGTGGTTGTTGTCCTTGATGATCTTTATGGCCTTCCTGTGACATCGGGTGGTGTAGGTGTCCTGGAGGGCAGGTAGTTTGCCCCCGGTGATGGTTGTGCAGACCTCACTACCCTCTGGAGAGCCTTACGGCTGTGGGCGGAACAGTTGCCGTACCAGGCGGTGATACAGCCCGACAGGATGCTCTCAATTGTGCATCTGTAAAGTGTTTTTGGTGACAAGCCAAATTTCTTCAGCCCCCTGAGGTTGAAGAGGTGCTGCTGCGCCTTCTTCACCACGCTGTCTGTGTGGGTGGACCATCTCAGTTTGTCTGTGATGTGTACGCCGAGAAACTTACAACTTTCCACCCTCTCCACTACTGTCCCGTCGATGTGGATAGGGGGGTGCTCCCTCTGCTGTTTCCTGAAGTCCACAATCATCTCATTTGTTTTGTTGACATTGAGTGTGAGGTTATTTTCCTGACACCACACTCCGAGGGCAACACACTCACCTCCTCCCTGTAGGCCGTCTCGTCGTTGTTGGTAATCAAGCCTACCATCTGCAAACTTGATGATTGAGTTGGAGGCGTGCATGGCCACGCAGTCGTGGGTGAACAGGGAGTACCAGGAGAGGGCTAAGAATGCACCCTTGTGGGGCCCCAGTGTTGAGGATCAGCGGGGTGGAAATGTTGTTACCTACCCTCACCACCTGGGGGCAGCCCGTCAGGAAGTCCAGGACCCAGTTGCACAGGGCGGGGTTGAGACCCAGGGTCTCAAGCTTAATGACGAGTTTGGAGGGTACTATGGTGTTAAATGCTGAGCTGTAATCAATGAACAGCATTCTTACCTAGGTATTCCTCTTGTCCAGATGGGTTAGGGCAGTGTGATTGCAATTGTGTCGTCTGTGGACCTATTGGGGCGGTAAGCTTATTGGAGTGGGTCTAGGGTGTCAGGTAGGGTGGAGGTGATATGGTCCTTGACTAGTCTCTCAAAGCACTTCATGATGACGGAAGTGAGTGCTACAGGGCGGAAGTCATTTAGCTCAGTTACCTTAGCTTTCTTGGGAACAGGAACAATGGTGGCCCTCTTGAAGCATGTGGGAACAGCAGACTGGGATAAGGATTGATTGAATATGTCCGTAAACACACCAGCCAGCTGGTCTGCGCATGCTCTGAGGACGGGCTGGGGGTGCCGTCTGGGCCTGCAGCCTTGAGAGGGTTAACAGGTTTAAATGTTTTACTCACGTCGGCTGCAGTGAAGGAGAGCCCTCAGGTTTTGGTAGCAGGCCGTGTCAGTGGCACTGTATTGTCCTCAAAGCGAGCAAAGAAGTTGTTTAGTCTGTCTGGGAGCAAGACATCGTGGTCCGCGACGGGGCTGGTTTTTCTTTTGTAGTCCGTGATTGACTGTAGACCCTGCCACATACTTCTCGTGTCTGAGCCGTTGAATTGCAACTCTACTTTGTCTCTATACTGACGATTGCTTGTTTGATTGCCTTGCGGAGGAAATAGCTACACTGTTTGTATTCAGTCATGTTTCCGGTCACCTTGCCCTGATTAAAAGCAGTGGTTCGCACTTTCAGTTTTGTGCAAATGCTGCCATCAATCCACGGTTTCTGGTTGGGGAATGTTTTAATAGATGCTGAGGGTACAACATCACCGATGCACTTGCTAATAATCTTGCTCACCGAATTAATGTGAGCAAGTATTCATCAATGTTGTTGTTCGACGTTATGAGGAACATATCCCAGTCCACGTGATCGAAGCAATCTTGAAGCGTGGAATCCGATTGGTCGGACCAGCGTTGAACAGACCTGAGCGAGGGTGGTTCCTGTTTTAGTCTCTGTCTATAGGCTGGGAGCAACAAAATGGAGTCATGGTCGCCGGGTTATGCTGATAGAATTTAGGGAGCCTTGTTTTCAGATTAGCCTTGTTAAAATCCCCAGCTACAATAAATGCAGCCTCAGGATATGTGGTTTCCAGTTTACATAGAGTCGAATGAAGTTCTTTCAGGGCCGTCAATGTGTCTGCTTGGGGGGGAATATACACGACTGTAATTATGATCGAAGAGATTTCTCTTGGTAGACAATGCGGTCGGCATTTGAATGTGAGGAATTCTAAGTCAGGTGAACAAAAGGACTAGAGTTCCTGTATGTTGTATGATCACACCACATCTCATTAATCATAAGGCATACACCCCCGCCTTTCTTCTTACCAGAGAGATGCTTGTTTCTGTCGGCGCGATGCGTGAAGAAACCAGGTGGCTGTACCGACTCCAATAGCGTCTCTCCAGTGAGCCATGTTTCCGTGAAAACAAAGAACGTTACAGTCTGATGTCTCTCTGGAAGGCAACCCTTGCTCGGATTTCATCAACCTTGTTGTCAAGAGACTGGACATTGGCAAGTAGTATGGTAGGGAGTGGTGCACGATGTGCCCGTCTCCGGAGCCTGACCAGAAGACCACTCCGTCCGCCCCTTCTACGGCGCCGTTGTTTTGAGTCGCCTACTTGGATCCGAACCATTGTCCTGGGTGGTGGTCCAAACAAAGGATCCGCTTCGGGAACGCCGTATTCCTGGTCGTAATGTTGGTGAGTTGACGTTGCTCTTATATCCAAAAGTTATTCCCGGCTGTATGTAATAAAACCTAAGATTTCCTGGTGTAACAGTGTAAGAAATAACACATAAAAAAAACAAAATACTGCATAGTTTCCTAGGAACGCGAAGCGAGGCGACCATCTCTGTCGGTGCCCATTCCCAATGGGCGCCTACGGCACTGTATTCTGTACTTAACTTTTTTCTGTTAGGGAGACAAAAATTGGTTGGAATTTGATGGCTGTGCTTACATTTCATGAATATTATAATTCTGTATGTAATTTATCATTTGCGTCCTGGGACCTCATAACTACTTTCAGTTTATGTTAAGAAAAAGAAGGATCAGCAAAGGTGGAGAGGCAAGGTTTTCCAGGACACCTGTACCATCTAACCTCTCATAGCCTCAGGACACCTGTCTAACCCTCCAATAGCATCAGGACACCTGCAAAATCTCCCACTGACCTAATCAGCTAGTAATAAAAGTGTCCATGTCACATGACATGAGCTACTTCAAGGAAGGAAGGACAGCCACGTATCTACAGAATTGGAACCAGGCCCCAATCTCATGCTCTATCCGTCTGTCTCTGAGAAGGCCAGATGCCTCATCACTGATTCTGCTAGCATGGCTAGCTCCATTACCACACAGTGCATGCCGAGACACTGACCTCCAGGCTAGCACATCTGCTAATACAATACATCTAAATGGGTCCTTTGTCAAATTCATGTCCTTTTAATTATGATCTGGACGTCTCTGAGTAAACACGGACTTCCTATTTCACACAGACAGACGAGGGAAATGTCCTTGCATCAATGCCAGCTCAAAGTGACTGATGGCATAGACACAGCTGAGTACAAAGTTAGGTGGTAAGAAACAGAGACTCAGTGAATTGTGCCAGAGGTAGCAACACGCCAGCCTCTGCATAACAACTCCCCACCCTGAGCCGTTCCAGTATTTCCCGCTAGGGTGGGTAGGATGGGGTTTAGGTACCGAAGGGAACCTCTACATCCCCAGGAATGACTGCCAAATACATTCAAGGGGGGGGGGGGGGGGGGGGGGTTAGGGCGGAAGACTGGTGGCATGGAACAAGGCGAGGAGGGTAAGGACAGTGTGTGGTGTGGAGTAAAACTGGATGGGAAGAAGAACAAGAAGTCTTGGCTGTGTTCTGTCGCTATCGGGGAGAGAAAGGGTGTGTGTGTGTGTGTGTGGAGGGGTTCTCTCTCTCTATGGGCATATCCTGTGGGTACCTCCATGTCTCTGGAAGTGACTGCCAACGACATGCAAGCCAGGGGGTTTGAGGAGGGAGTGTGTGTATTCTGCACTGGCACCATGTATGCCTTGACAGTGCTCCAGCCCTAGGGGAGAGGGGGGCGGTTATGTTGGCGACGAGGTTACCACCCTGTGGTGTGTGCTGTCAGTTCCAGAAAGGGATTTTACAAACAAGGTGGAAGAGGAGAGGACAGGAGGAGAGCAGGCACAGTTCTCTGTGTGTGTAAACCTCTTTCCCTCTATCCATCCATCCCTCCCTCATCCCTCATCCCTCTATACATCCATCCCCCTCTCATCCCTCTATACATCCATCCCCCTCTCATCCCTCTATCCATCCATGCCTCCCTCATCCCTCTACCCATCCCTCTCTCTCTCATCCCTCTATCCATCCCTCCCCCTCTCTCACATCCCTCTATCCATCCCTCTATCCACCCATCCCCCTCTCATCAATCAATCCCTCTCTCATCCCACTATCCATCCCTCTCTCATCCCTCTATCCCTCCCTTTCTCATCCCTCTATATCTCCATCCATCCCTCCCTTTCTCCATCCCTCTCCAGTTTCTGTGACTTTTTAACTATATTCTTGGAAGGTGAGTGTGTGTGAATGTGTGTGTGTGAATGTGTGTGTGCACAAGCTTACGGCTAACACACAAACAATCAGCACTTATAGCTTCCGACAGTAATCGAACGCGGCGTTCTCAAAAACACGAGAGCATGACGCCACCAAATGCCATTACACACAAGGTGCTAAGTATACACACAAGAGGTCGACTTCCTCTCAATGCCTGAGAAACACAACAGAATCAACAAAAAGGACAACAATTCTTCTTTCTTTCACCATTATGCTGCAAAACCCAATATACTGACTTCACAAAAACAATTACTAAATGTGCTTGTGCAGTCTGAGAAAAATACCAGTGAAATAACACAGCCATTACCGTAATGCAGAGGTAGAGAGAAACATACCAGTCAAATAACACAGCCAGTACCGTAATGTAGAGGTAGAGAGAAACATACCAGTCAAATAACACAGCCATTACCATAATGCAGAGGTAGAGAGAAACATACCAGTTAAATAACACAGCTATTACCATAATGCAGAGGTAGAGAGAAACATACCAGTCAAATAACACAGCCATTACCGTAATGCAGAGGTAGAGAGAAACATACCAGTCAAATAACACAGTCATTACCATAATGCAGAGAGAAACATACCAGTCAAATAACACAACCATTACCGTAATGCAGAGAGAAACATACCAGTCAACTAACACAGCCATTACCGTAATGCAGAGGTAGAGAGAAACATACCAGTCAAATAACACAGCCAGTACCGTAATGCAGAGGTAGAGAGAAACATACCAGTCAAATAACACAGTCATTACCATAATGCAGAGAGAAACATACCAGTCAAATAACACAACCACTACCGTAATGCAGAGAGAAACATACCAGTCAAATAACACAGCCATTACCGTAATGCAGAGGTAGAGAGAAACATACCAGTCAAATAACACAGCCAGTACCGTAATGCAGAGGTAGAGAGAAACATACCAGTCAAATAACACAGTCATTACCGTAATGCAGAGGTAGAGAGAAACATACCAGTCAAATAACACAACCATTACCATAATGCAGAGGTAGAGAGAAACATACCAGTCAAATAACACAGCCATTACCATAATGCAGAGAGAAACATACCAGTCAAATAACACAACCATTACCGTAATGCAGAGGTAGAGAGAAACATACCAGTCAAATAACACAGCCAGTACCGTATTGCAGAGGTAGAGAGAAACATACCAGTCAAATAACACAACCATTACCGTAATGCAGAGGTAGAGAGAAACATACCAGTCAAATAACACAACCATTACCATAATGCAGAGGTAGAGAGAAACATACCAGTCAAATAACACAGCCATTACCGTAATGCAGAGGTAGAGAGAAACATACCAGTCAAATAACACAACCATTACCGTAATGCAGAGGCAGAGAGAAACATACCAGTCAAATAACACAACCATTACCATAATGCAGAGGTAGAGAGAAACATACCAGTCAAATAACACAGCCAGTACCGTAATGCAGAGGTAGAGAGAAACATACCAGTCAAATAACACAACCATTACCGTAATGCAGAGGTAGAGAGAAACATACCAGTCAAATAACACAACCATTACCGTAATGCAGAGGTAGAGAGATACATACCAGTCAAATAACACAACCATTACCATAATGCAGAGGTAGAGAGAAACATACCAGTCAAATAACACAGTCATTACCATAATGCAGAGAGAAACATACCAGTCAAATAACACAACCATTACCGTAATGCAGAGGTAGAGAGATACATACCAGTCAAATAACACAACCATTACCGTAATGCAGAGAGAAACATACCAGTCAAATAACACAACCATTACCGTAATGCAGAGGTAGAGAGAAACATACCAGTCAAATAACACAGCCATTACCATAATGCAGAGGTAGAGAGAAACATACCAGTCAAATAACACAGCCATTACCATAATGCAGAGTTAGAGAGAAACATACCAGTCAAATAACACAGTCAAATAACACAGCCATTACCATAATGCAGAGGTAGAGAGAAACATACCAGTCAAATAACACAGCCATTACCATAATGCAGAGGTAGAGAGAACCATACCAGTCAAATAACACAACCATTACCATAATGCAGAGGTAGAGAGAACCATACCAGTCAAATAACACAACCATTACCGTAATGCAGAGGCAGAGAGAAACATACCAGTCAAATAACACAACCATTACCATAATGCAGAGGTAGAGAGAAACATACCAGTCAAATAACACAACCATTACCGTAATGCAGAGGTAGAGAGAAACATACCAGTCAAATAACACAACCATTACCATAATGCAGAGAGAAACATACCAGTCAAATAACACAACCATTACCATAATGCAGAGGTAGAGAGAAACATACCAGTCAAATAACACAACCATTACCGTAATGCAGAGGTAGAGAGAAACATACCAGTCAAATAACACAGCCATTACCGTAATGCAGAGGTAGAGAGAAACATACCAGTCAAATAACACAACCATTACCATAATGCAGAGAGAAACATACCAGTCAAATAACACAGCCATTACCATAATGCAGAGGTAGAGAGAAACATACCAGTCAAATAACACAGCCATTACCGTAATGCAGAGAGAAACATACCAGTCAAATAACACAACCATTACCGTAATGCAGAGAGAAACATACCAGTCAACTAACACAGCCATTACCGTAATGCAGAGGTAGAGAGAAACATACCAGTCAAATAACACAGCAATTACCGTAATGCAGAGGTAGAGAGAAACATACCAGTCAAATAACACAGCCATTACCGTAATGCAGAGGTAGAGAGAAACATACCAGTCAAATAACACAGCAATTACCGTAATGCAGAGGTAGAGAGAAACATACCAGTCAAATAACACAACCATTACCATAATGCAGAGGTAGAGAGAAACATACCAGTCAAATAACACAGCCATTACCGTGATGCAGAGGTAGAGAGAAACATACCAGTCAAATAACACAGCCAGTACCGTAATGCAGAGGTAGAGAGAAACATACCAGTTAAATAACACAGCCATTACCGTAATGCAGAGGTAGAGAGATACATACCAGTAAAATAACACAGCCAGTACCGTAATGCAGAGGTAGAGAGAAACATACCAGTTAAATAACACAGCCATTACCGTAATGCAGAGGTAGAGAGAAACATACCAGTCAAATAACACAGCCATTACCATAATGCAGAGGTAGAGAGAAACATACCAGTCAAATAACACAACCATTACCATAATGCAGAGGTAGAGAGAAACATACCAGTCAAATAACACAGCCATTACCATAATGCAGAGGTAGAGAGAAACATACCAGTCAAA
The DNA here is from genome assembly GCF_057628025.1 of Oncorhynchus mykiss. Lineage (NCBI taxonomy): Eukaryota > Metazoa > Chordata > Actinopteri > Salmoniformes > Salmonidae > Oncorhynchus > Oncorhynchus mykiss. Next base: position 67,446,739 of record NC_143036.1, read on the forward strand.
TAACACAGCCATTACCGTAATGCAGAGGTAGAGAGAAACATACCAGTCAAATAACACAACCATTACCATAATGCAGAGGTAGAGAGAAACATACCAGTCAAATAACACAGCCATTACCGTAATGCAGAGGTAGAGAGAAACATACCAGTCAAATAACACAACCATTACCATAATGCAGAGGTAGAGAGAAACATACCAGTCAAATAACACAGCCAGTACCATAATGCAGAGGTAGAGAGAAACATACCAGTCAAATAACACAACCATTACCATAATGCAGAGGTAGAGAGAAACATACCAGTCAAATAACACAACCATTACCATAATGCAGAGAGAAACATACCAGTCAAATAACACAGCCATTACCATAATGCAGAGGTAGAGGGAGAAACATACCAGTCAAATAACACAACCATTACCATAATGCAGAGGTAGAGAGATACATACCAGTCAAATAACACAACCATTACCATAATGCAGAGGTAGAGAGAAACATACCAGTCAAATAACACAGTCATTACCATAATGCAGAGAGAAACATACCAGTCAAATAACACAACCATTACCGTAATGCAGAGAGAAACATACCAGTCAAATAACACAACCATTACCATAATGCAGAGAGAAACATACCAGTCAAATAACACAACCATTACCGTAATGCAGAGGTAGAGAGAAACATACCAGTCAAATAACACAACCATTACCATAATGCAGAGAGAAACATACCAGTCAAATAACACAGCCATTACCATAATGCAGAGGTAGAGGGAGAAACATACCAGTCAAATAACACAACCATTACCATAATGCAGAGGTAGAGAGATACATACCAGTCAAATAACACAACCATTACCATAATGCAGAGGTAGAGAGAAACATACCAGTCAAATAACACAGCCATTACCGTAATGCAGAGAGAAACATACCAGTCAAATAACACAACCATTACCGTAATGCAGAGAGAAACATACCAGTCAAATAACACAGCCATTACCATAATGCAGAGGTAGAGAGAAACATACCAGTCAAATAACACAGCTATTACCATAATGCAGAGAGAAACATACCAGTCAAATAACACAGCCATTACCATAATGCAGAGGTAGAGAGAAACATACCAGTCAAATAACACAACCATTACCGTAATGCAGAGAGAAACATACCAGTCAAATAACACAGCCATTACCATAATGCAGAGGTAGAGAGAAACATACCAGTCAAATAACACAGCCATTACCATAATGCAGAGGTAGAGAGAAACATACCAGTCAAATAACACAACCATTACCATAATGCAGAGAGAAACATACCAGTCAAATAACACAACCATTACCATAATGCAGAGAGAAACATACCAGTCAAATAACACAACCATTACCATAATGCAGAGGTAGAGAGAAACATACCAGTCAAATAACACAACCATTACCGTAATGCAGAGAGAAACATACCAGTCAAATAACACAGCCATTACCATAATGCAGAGGTAGAGAGAAACATACCAGTCAAATAACACAGCCATTACCATAATGCAGAGGTAGAGAGAAACATACCAGTCAAATAACACAGCTATTACCATAATGCAGAGAGAAACATACCAGTCAAATAACACAACCATTACCATAATGCAGAGGTAGAGAGAAACATACCAGTCAAATAACACAGCTATTACCATAATGCAGAGGTAGAGAGAAACATACCAGTCAAATAACACAGCCATTACCGTAATGCAGAGGTAGAGAGAAACATACCAGTCACATAACACAGCCAGTACCGTAATGCAGAGAGAAACATACCAGTCAAATAACACAGCCATTACCATAATGCAGAGGTAGAGAGAAACATACCAGTCAAATAACACAACCATTACCGTAATGCAGAGGTAGAGAGAAACATACCAGTCAAATAACCCAGCCATTACCATAATGCAGAGGTAGAGAGAAACATACCAGTCAAATAACCCAGCCATTACCATAATGCAGAGGTAGAGAGAAACATACCAGTCAAATAACCCAGCCATTACCATAATGCAGAGAGAAACATACCAGTCAAATAACACAACCATTACCGTAATGCAGAGGTAGAGAGAAACATACCAGTTAAATAACACAGCCATTACCATAATGCAGAGGTAGAGAGAAACATACCAGTCAAATAACAGCCATTACCATAATGCAGAGGTAGAGAGAAACATACCAGTCAAATAACACAGCCATTACCATAATGCAGAGGTAGAGAGAAACATACCAGTTAAATAACACAGTCAAATAACACAGCCATTACCATAATGCAGAGAGAAACATACCAGTCAAATAACACAGCCATTACCATAATGCAGAAATCATCAGTTCAACGTCTAGTCTAGTTTTACATTTGGTTGAGTTGTCAACTAATGTGAATTCAACGTGAAATGAATAAAACAATCTCACCATGTCATTGGATTAAAAGTAGGGTGAAAAATAGAGGGAGTGTCCTTAAGTTGATGACTGTTTTCAAATCCAATCAGTTTTCCACATTGATTCAACATCACATATATTTTTGTTGGTTGAAATGACGTGGAAACAACGTTGATTTAACCAGTTTGTGCCCAGTGGTTTGATGACACAGTAATCACCAGTCTACTCCAGACCCTGGTTAAAACACGACCCCGGGAACCCAGGCTAAAGGGATGAGAGGAATAGTCTGCTCCAGACCCTGGTTAAAACACGACCCCGGGAACCAAGGCTAAAGGGATGAGAGGAATAGTCTGCTCCAGACCCTGGTTAAAACACGACCCCGGGAACCCAGGCTAAAGGGATGAGAAGAATAAGTGAACTCATCTGAAAGGAAGATGCATTGACATTGACAAGGGCTCATTCAACTCAGGTGAGAGTTTTCTTTCAATTCAATTCAAGGGCTTTATTGGCATGGGAAACATGTGTTAACATTGCCAAAGCAAATGAGGTAGATAATATACAAAAGTGAAACAAACAATAAAAATGAACAGTAAACATTACACATACAGAAGTTCCAAAAGAATAAAGACATTACAAATGTCATATTATATATATATACAGTGTTGTAACGATGTACAAATGGTTAAAGTACAAAAGGGAAAACAAATAAATATAAATATGGATTGTATTTACAATGGTGTTTGTTCTTCACTGGTTGACCTTTTCTTGTGGCAACAGGTCACAATTCTTGCTGCTGTGATGACACACTGTGATATTTCACCCAGTAGATATGGGAGTTTATCAAAATTGGGTTTGTTTTCAAATTCTTTGTGGATCTGTGTAATCTGGGGGAAATATGTCTCGCTAATATGGTCATACATTGGGCAGGAGGTGAGGAAGTGCAGCTCAGTTTCCACCTCATTTTGTGGGCAGTGTGCACATAGCCTGTCTTCTCTTGAGAGCCAGGTCTGCCTACGGCGGCCTCTCTCAATAGCAAGGCTATGCTCTGTACAAGGCTATGAGTCTGTACATAGTCAAAGCTTTCCTTAACTTTGGGTCAGTCACAGTGGTCAGGTATTCTGACGCTGTGTACTCTCTGTGTAGGGCCAAATAGCATTCTAGATTGTTATTTTTTTTGTTAATTCTTTCCAATGTGTCAAGTAATTATCTTTTTGTTTTCTCATGATTTGGTTGGGTCTAATTGTATTGCTGTACTGGGGCTCTGTGTGGTCTGTTTGTGTTTGTGAACAGAGCCCCAGGACCAGCTTGCTTAGGGGACTCTTCTCCAGAAACAAGGTTTGTCAGTAATGTGACACAGCACAAAAGACAGAAAGATAGAGTCAGTGATGATACAGTGCTTCTAACACTTCAGTGTAACAGACAGAAACTATGTTAAGATGGCTGCCTTGTGTAAGAGAGGGAGAGAGAGAGAGAGATGGATAGAGAGAGAGAGGGGAAAGGGAGCGAGAAAGATGGATAGAGAGAGAGAGGGGAAAGGGAGAGAGAGAGATGGATAGAGAGAGAGATGGATAGAGAGATGGATAGAGAGAGATGGATAGAGAGAGAGATGGATAGAGAGAGAGAGGGGAAAGGGAGAGAGATGGATAGAGAGAGAGAGATGGATAGAGAGAGAGGGGGAAAGGGAGAGAGAGAGATGGATAGAGAGAGAGATGGATAGAGAGATGGATAGAGAGAGATGGATAGAGAGAGAGATGGATAGAGAGAGAGAGGGGAAAGGGAGAGAGATGGATAGAGAGAGAGAGATGGATAGAGAGAGAGGGGGAAAGGGAGAGAGAGAGAGGGGAAAGGGAGAGAGCATGATGGATAGAGAGAGAGGGGAAAGGGAGAGAGAGATGGACAGAGATAGAAGGGAAAGGGAGAGAGAGAGATGGATAGAGAGAGAGGGGAAAGGGAGAGAGAGAGATGGATAGAGAGAGAGATGGATAGAGAGATGGATAGAGAGAGAGATGGATAGAGAGCGAGGGAGAGAGAGATGGATAGAGAGAGGGGAAAGGGAGAGAGAGACATGGATAGAGAGAGAGAGGGGAAAGGGAGAGAGATACATGGATAGAGAGAGATGGATAGAGAGAGGGGATAGGGAGAGAGAGACATGGATAGAGACAGAGGGGAAAGGGAGAGAGAGACATGGATAGAGAGAGATGGATAGAGAGATGGATAGAGAGAGAGATGGATAGAGAGAGAGATGGATAGAGAGAGAGAGGGGAAGGGGAGAGAGATGGATAGAGAGAGAGAGATGGATAGAGAGAGAGGGGAAAGTGAGAGAGAGAGATGGATAGAGAGAGAGGGGAAAGGGAGAGAGAGACATGGATAGAGAGAGAGGGGAAAGGGAGAGAGAGATGGATAGAGAGAGAGGGGGGAAAGGGAGAGAGAGACATGGATAGAGAGAGAGAGGGGAAAGGGAGAGAGAGATGGATAGAGAGAGAGAGAGGGGAAATGGAGAGAGAGACATGGATAGAGAGAGAGGGGAAAGGGAGAGAGAGCGATGGATAGAGAGAGAGAGGGGAAAGGGAGAGAGAGATGGATAGAGAGAGAGAGGGGAAAGGGAGAGAGAGATGGATAGAGAGAGAGAGAGGGGAAAGGGAGAGAGAGATGGATAGAGAGAGAGAGGGGAAAGGGAGAGAGAGATGAATAGAGAGAGAGAGGGGAAAGGGAGAGAGAGACATGGATAGAGAGAGAGGGGAAAGGGAGAGAGAGAGATGGATAGAGAGAGAGGGGAAAGGGAGAGAGAGATGGATAGAGAGAGAGAGGGGAAAGGGAGAGAGAGATGGATAGAGAGAGAGAGGGGAAAGGGAGAGAGAGATGGATAGAGAGAGAGGGGAAAGGGAGAGAGAGATGGATAGAGAGAGAGGGAGAGAGAGATGGATAGAGAGAGAGGGGAAAGGGAGAGAGACATGGATAGAGAGAGAGGGAGAGAGAGATGGATAGAGAGAGAGGGGAAAGGGAGAGAGAGACATGGATAGAGAGAGAGGGGAAACGGAGAGAGAGATATGGATAGAGAGAGAGGGGAAAGGGAGAGAGAGAGATGGATAGAGAGAGCGAGGGAGAGAGAGATGGAAAGAGAGAGAGGGGAAAGGGAGAGAGAGACATGGATAGAGAGAGAGAGGGGAAAGGGAGAGAGAGACATGGATAGAGAGAGATGGATAGAGAGAGGGGATAGGGAGAGAGAGACATGGATAGAGAGAGAGAGGGGAAAGGGAGAGAGAGAGATGGATAGAGAGAGAGGGTAAAGGGAGAGAGAGAGATGGATAGAGAGATGGATAGAGAGAGAGATGGATAGAGAGAGAGATGGATAGAGAGAGAGAGGGAAAAGGGAGAGAGATGGATAGAGAGAGAGATGGATAGAGAGAGATGGATAGAGAGAGAGGGGAAAGGGAGAGAGAGAGATGGATAGAGAGAGAGGGGAAAGGGAGAGAGAGACATGGATAGAGAGAGAGAGGGGAAAGGGAGAGAGAGACATGGATAGAGAGAGAGAGGGGAAAGGGAGAGAGAGATGGATAGAGAGAGAGGGGAAAGGGAGAGAGAGAGATGGATAGAGAGAGCGAGGGAGAGAGAGATGGATAGAGAGAGAGAGGAAAGGGAGAGAGAGACATGGATAGAGAGAGAGAGGGGAAAGGGAAAGAGAAGAGAGAGAGGGGAAAGGGAGAGAGAGAGATATGGATAGAGAGAGAGGGGAAAGGGAGAGAGAGAGATGGATAGAGAGAGCGAGGGAGAGAGAGATGGATAGAGAGAGAGGGGAAAGGGAGAGAGAGAGGGGAAAGGGAGAGAGAGACATGGATAGAGAGAGATGGATAGAGAGAGGGGATAGGTAGAGAGAGACATGGATAGAGAGAGAGAGAGGAAAGGGAGAGAGAGACATGGATAGAGAGAGATGGATAGAGAGGGGATAGGGAGAGAGAGACATGGATAGAGAGAGAGGGGAAAGGGAGAGAGAGACATGGATAGAGAGATGGATAGAGAGAGAGGTGGATAGAGAGAGAGATGGATAGAGAGAGAGAGGGGAAAGTGAGAGAGATGGATAGAGAGAGAGATGGATATAGAGAGAGGGGAAAGGGAGAGAGAGATGGATAGAGAGAGAGGGGAAAGGGAGAGAGAGATGGATAGAGAGAGAGGGGGGAAAGGGAGAGAGAGACATGGATAGAGAGAGAGGGGAAAGGGAGAGAGAGACATGGATAGAGAGAGAGAGGGGAAAGGGAGAGAGAGAGACATGGATAGAGAGAGAGGGGAAAGGGAGAGAGAGAGATGGATAGAGAGAGAGGGGAAAGGGAGAGAGAGAGATGGATAGAGAGAGAGAGGGGAAAGGGAGAGAGAGATGGATAGAGAGAGAGGGGAAAGGGAGAGAGATGAATAGAGAGAGAGAGGGGAAATGGAGAGAGAGATGGATAGAGAGAGAGAGGGGAAAGGGAGAGAGAGATGGATAGAGAGAGAGAGGGGAAAGGGAGAGAGAGATGGATAGAGAGAGAGGGAGAGAGAGATGGATAGAGAGAGAGGGGAAAGGGAGAGAGAGACATGGATAGAGAGAGAGAGGGGAAAGGGAGAGAGAGAGATATGGATAGAGAGAGAGGGGAAAGGGAGAGAGAGATGGATAGAGAGAGCGAGGGAGAGAGAGATGGATAGAGAGAGAGGGGAAAGGGAGAGAGAGACATGGATAGAGAGAGAGAAGGGAAAGGGAGAGAGAGACATGGATAGAGAGAGGAGGAAGAGAGAGATGGATAGAGAGAGAGGGGAAAGGGAGAGAGAGATGGATAGAGAGAGAGAGAGGGGAAAGGGAGAGAGAGATGGATAGAGAGAGAGAGGGGAAAGGGAGAGAGAGATGAATAGAGAGAGAGAGGGGAAAGGGAGAGAGAGACATGGATAGAGAGAGAGGGGAAAGGGAGAGAGAGAGATGGATAGAGAGAGAGGGGAAAGGGAGAGAGAGATGGATAGAGAGAGAGAGGGGAAAGGGAGAGAGAGATGGATAGAGAGAGAGAGGGGAAAGGGAGAGAGAGATGGATAGAGAGAGAGGGGAAAGGGAGAGAGAGATGGATAGAGAGAGAGGGAGAGAGAGATGGATAGAGAGAGAGGGGAAAGGGAGAGAGAGACATGGATAGAGAGAGAGGGAGAGAGAGATGGATAGAGAGAGAGGGGAAAGGGAGAGAGAGACATGGATAGAGAGAGAGGGGAAACGGAGAGAGAGATATGGATAGAGAGAGGGGGAAAGGGAGAGAGAGAGATGGATAGAGAGAGCGAGGGAGAGAGAGATGGAAAGAGAGAGAGGGGAAAGGGAGAGAGAGACATGGATAGAGAGAGAGAGGGGAAAGGGAGAGAGAGACATGGATAGAGAGAGATGGATAGAGAGAGGGGATAGGGAGAGAGAGACATGGATAGAGAGAGAGAGGGGAAAGGGAGAGAGAGAGATGGATAGAGAGAGAGGGTAAAGGGAGAGAGAGAGATGGATAGAGAGATGGATAGAGAGAGAGATGGATAGAGAGAGAGATGGATAGAGAGAGAGAGGGAAAAGGGAGAGAGATGGATAGAGAGAGAGAGGGGAAAGGGAGAGAGAGATGGATAGAGAGAGAGAGGGGAAAGGGAGAGAGAGATGGATAGAGAGAGAGGGGAAAGGGAGAGAGAGACATGGATAGAGAGAGAGAGGGGAAAGGGAGAGAGAGACATGGATAGAGAGAGAGAGGGGAAAGGGAGAGAGAGATGGATAGAGAGAGAGGGGAAAGGGAGAGAGAGAGATGGATAGAGTGAGCGAGGGGAGAGAGATGGATAGAGAGAGAGAGGAAAGGGAGAGAGAGACATGGATAGAGAGAGAGAGGGGAAAGGGAGAGAGATATGGATAGAGAGAGAGGGGAAAGGGAGAGAGAGAGATGGATAGAGAGAGTGAGGGAGAGAGAGATGGATAGAGAGAGAGGGGAAAGGGAGAGAGAGAGGGGAAAGGGAGAGAGAGACATGGATAGAGAGAGATGGATAGAGAGAGGGGATAGGTAGAGAGAGACATGGATAGAGAGAGAGAGAGGAAAGGGAGAGAGAGACATGGATAGAGAGAGATGGATAGAGAGGGGATAGGGAGAGAGAGACATGGATAGAGAGAGAGGGGAAAGGGAGAGAGAGACATGGATAGAGAGATGGATAGAGAGAGAGGTGGATAGAGAGAGAGATGGATAGAGAGAGAGAGGGGAAAGTGAGAGAGATGGATAGAGAGAGAGATGGATATAGAGAGAAGGAAAGGGAGAGAGAGATGGATAGAGAGAGCGAGGGAGAGAGAGATGGATAGAGAGAGAGGGGAAAGGGTTTGTTCAAAGGTTTGTTGATGGGACAGAACCATGAATGCCTATTTGCAGATCTTACCAGTTACAAAACAAGAGCAAATTTAATTTTTAATACCAATCGAGGGAACATATGGAAAAAGGTTATTTGCAACCATTTCCCTTTCTCAAAAAAGAGGGGCATCAGCCAAGGATGTCAGATCAGCATTTTTGAAGAAGCTGACCAGAGCAACACATATCAAACAGTAAACTTATATAATAATGGAACTGTATTGATACAAGGCAATGATTCAAGCCTCCAGGCTTTTGAGAATAGGTTTGCTACCCTAAAAGAAGACGCTGACATCATCTCAGAAAATGAGGAAAAAGTCAAGGAGGGAGATGGAGAAAAGCAGACCCCAATGGTCTCTGTGACCCAGCAGGAAGCCCTCAACGTCCCTTTACCTACCTCACCTGCAGCAGACAGAGTCAAGGACATGACAATTTCAATAAGAACACCTGCTATGCAACGTTTCCACAACACCCTCTCTCTAGTCGAAGCAGAGGTCATAGAACTCAGAGAGAAGAAGCTTCAAGAGGAGGACACTGTCCAGAAACTCAAAGAAGAGATGAAACAGTTCAGGGAGGAGAGCAGAGCATCCATAGCTAAATTAGAAAGCAGAATGGACAAGCTGAGTCAGACAAATGATGACCTCAGAGACCATCTGAGCACAACTAGAAAGGAGCTCGAACAAAAAGAGAGGTACATTGACACCCTCAACCGGCAGAGAGTCATTGTGTCCTCTGCATCTAGAGAACACCCGCTTGGTACAACACAAGCAGAACCTGAGACCAGCATGGCCTCCACTACACAGCCGGATGACACTGCACCAGCCTACCAGTCTGCTCCAGCCCAGGTCAACCTACCAGCCTCTCAGTCTGCTCCAGCCCAGGTCAACCTACCAGCCTCCCAGTCTGCTCCAGCCCAGGTCAGAATACCAGCCTCCCAGTCTGCTCCAGCCCAGGTTAACCTACCAGCCTCCCAGTCTGCTCCAGCCCAGGTCAACCTACCAGCCTCCCAGTCTGCTCCAGCCCAGGTCAGAATACCAGCCTCCCAGTCTGCTCCAGCCCAGGTTAACCTACCAGCCTCCCAGTCTGCTCCAGCCCAGGTCAGAATACCAGCCTCCCAGTCTGCTCCACCCAGACAATCACCCACAACTGCAATTCTAATTGATTCAAATGGGAAGTTCTTAGTCCAGGAAAGATTATTCCCTAGACACCAGGTGTATAAGTTCTGGTGTCCTACAACTGAGAGTGCAATGCAGCTACTCAGTCAGACCAGGATTGACACCCCTGACAACATCATCATCCACACTGGCACAAACGACCTTCATGCCAAAGGTGAAAATGTATCTGGGGCAGTGAGAAGAGTGGCAGAACGGGCACAGGCTATGTTCCCAACAACCAATATAGTTGTGTCCACCCTCCTACCAAGAAAAGACTTCCCAGAAAAGTTGATCGACAAAATAAATCAACAGATCACTGTGGACTGTGCCTCACTGCTCAACGTCAGAACGGCTCACCACCCCACTCTGACATGTCAACACTTATATGATAATATACATCTTGATCAGGACAGTATCAGAACCTTTGCCAAGGACCTAAAAGATGCAACACTTGGCAGGGACCCACACACCCATCACCCCAGCAACAAAGGTCCCACGCCCCACCTTCTGAAACAACAGTACCTCCACCATCCCGAGGAGAAAAGAGCCAGACATGGCTTATTACAGCACAGCTCTACTAGACCAGGCCCAACACAGCACAGCTCTACTAGACCAGGCCCAACACAGCACAGCTCTACTAGACCCGGCCCATCACAACACAGCTCTACTAGACCTGGCCCATCACAACAAAGCTCTACTAGACCTGGCCCATCACAACACAGCTCTACTAGACCTGGCCCATCACAACACAGCTCTACTAGACCTGGCCCATCACAACAAAGCTCTACTAGACCCGGCCCATCACAACACAGCTCTACTAGACCCGGCCCATCACAACACAGCTCTACTAGACCCGGCCCATCACAACGCAGCTCTACTAGACCCGGCCCATCACAACACAGCTCTACTAGACCTGTCCCATCACAACACAGCTCTACTAGACCCAGCCCATCACAACACAGCTCTGACCACTACTCCAGGGTCGGTCAGAACACTGCCCTTCAGGGAAGTAGACCACATGATGCAGTCCACACCATGTATCAATTAGATCGTCAGCCTACATATGCTGAGGTAACCTCTGGCAGAAGACCCCTAGAACAATCAGAGATAGGAGAGGTGCGCCAACTACTGCAACTAATATGCAGACTACTGAGCTAGACAGTCCCTTTAATTCACACACGGGCACGCACGCGCACACACACACACACAAACACACAGGGTTGCAGATTGCACATAACATAAGTACAATGCAATCTTATTCCATTCTTATTCATTTGTTTACAAATATTCCTAAATGTATTGACACCGGTATTATAATAATTATTATATGTAATGGTGTGTGTGTGTGTGTGTGTGTGCGCGTGTGTGTGTATGTATGTATGTATGTGTGTATATGTGTATGTGCATGTATGTGTGTATATATATATATATATATATATATATATATATATATATATGTATGTGTATGTGTATATATATGTATATATATATGTATGTATGTATGTGTGTGTGTGTGTATGTATGTGTGTGTGTGTGTGTGTGTATGTATGTATGTATGTATGTGTGTATATGTATGTGTATGTATATATGTATGTGTATGTATATATATATGTATATATATATATGTATGTGTATGTATATATGTATGTATATGTGTATATATGTATGTATATATATGTATATGTGTATGTGTGTATGTATATATATGTATATATACATATTTTATTTTTTTTGTTTTTTTCGATGTACTTTACTCAAACCAGTGAATATCACTTATTATAAATGAGATCATTAACTATCAGCTCTTGGAATATCCAGGGCCTATACTCTTCACATTTTGGTTATAAAACAACTAATCCAGAATTGATTAAAAACATCAAGGGACAGGACATCATAATCCTACTGGAAACATGGTGTCGTGGAGACATAGATACTCAGTGTCCCTCAGGCTATAGAGAAAGTTTACTACCATCAATCAAACATAAAAATGTTAAACGGGGCCGAGACTCAGGTGGAATCATCATTTGGCATAAGCAGGACTTAGCACTGAATGAAATGAAAAAAGGTACCACTCACATTTGGCTAAAACTTAACAAAGGTACAATCTATTGTGACAATGATGTATACATATGTGCAGCTTATGCTCCTCCTTCAGATTCATCATATTATGATGATCAGTTTTTTGACAATCTCCAGACAGAAATCATTACATTTCAGGCGCAGGGTAAAGTGCTTCTTTGTGGAGATTTCAATGCAAGAACAGGTTCTGAGCCTGACTACACTGATGCGGGAGGTAACCACCACATATTTGGACACCCCTCCTTGTACAGTAGCCCTATTATAAATAATAGAAACAGTCCTGACCAAATACTGAACAAAAATGGAAAAGAGTTAGTACATCTCTGTCGAGCCTTAGGCCTGTACATGCTTAATGGTAGAATCAGAGGGGACTCTTTAGGTCAGTTTACTTACTGCTCAGCTCTTGGGACAAGTGTAGTCGATTATGCCATCACTGACATTGACCCCTCCTCCATTAGTGCATTCACTGTCAGACCACAGACACCATTGTCAGATCACAGTCAGATCAACGTGTTTCTGAAGAAATTAACCGGCAATATTCATTCAAAAAAACAGCCCAATAAACTTTACAACATAAACCAATCGTTCAGATGGGCTCCAAACAGTGCAGAGGCATTCATTGAAACATTGAACTCAAATGAAATGATGAACTCTATACAGTTTTTCAATAACTCACAGTACCAAAACAATAAAGATGGTGTCAATTCAGCTACCCAAAACATCAACTGCATATTCCAAAAAGCAGCATCGAAAGCAAATTTGAGAAAACCAAAGCAATGCAACATCAGAAGCAAAAATCAAAATGTTTCTGACAAATGGTTTGATAATGAATGTAAAACAATTAGAAAACACCTAAGACAAATGTCAAACAAAAAACATAAGCAGCAAAACAACCCAGAGCTACGATATGAATACTTTGAAACTCTGAAACAGTATAAACAAACACTGAAATGCAAGAAATTGAATTATACCAACAAGACACTTGATGAAATTGAAAACGCAATTGACCAAAATCAGTTCTGGGACATGTGGAACAATTTAAGCACAACAAAGCCACAAGAATTAGCCATACAAGATGTAGGAATTTGGAAAACTTACTTTGATAATCTATACAAAAACATCCCACAAAAAGACTTAAACCAGAACCAATTAGAAATTAAAGAAAAATTGAACATCCTGGAATCAGTCATTAAAAACAACCAAAATCCATTAGATTACCCAATAACCCAACAAGAACTAAATGAAAAGCTAAAATCTATTAAATCAAAAAAGGCTTGTGGTGTAGACAACATCAGAAATGAAATGCTGAAAAACAGCACACCTGAGTTGCAAAATGCTGTGCTTAAATTGTTCAACATGGTTTTAACTTCTGGCTGCTTCCCTGATGTCTGGAACCAGGGGCTCATCTCCCCTATCCACAAAAGTGGAGACAAATCAGACCCCAATAATTACAGGGGAATTTGCGTCAACAGTAACTTGGGAAAGATTTTCTGTAGCATTTTGAATTCAAGAATTCAAACCTTTCTTCAAGAAAAAAATGTAATAAGTAAATGTCAAATTGGCTTTCTCCCTAACCATCGCACTACTGACCATATATACACCTTACACACACTAATTAATAAACACGTCCACCAAAAAAAAGAGGGCAAAATCTTTGCTTGCTTTATTGACTTTAAAAAAGCATTTGATTCGATTTGGCACGAAGGGCTATTCTACAAAATTCTACAAAGTGGGCTTGGTGGTAAGGTGTATGACTTAATAAAATGTATGTACACAGAAAATAAGTGTGCAATAAAAATCAAAAACCAAAGAACAGAATTTTTTTCACAATGTCGAGGTGTGAGACAAGGCTGCAATTTGAGTCCAAATCTTTTCAACATTTATATCAATGAATTAGCAGACATGTTGGACCAATCTCCAGCCCCAGGACTCACACTATTTGACACAGAGGTGAAATACCTACTATATGCTGATGACTTGGTACTTCTATCACCAACCAAAGAAGGTCTTCAACAAAACATTAATATTCTGGAGCAATATTGCCATAATTGGGCCCTGGCAGTAAATTTCCAAAAAACTAAAATCATGATTTTCCAAAAAAAACCCAGATGTCAGAAACAAAAATGTAAATTCACCCTGAACAACACCTTAATTGAACACACAAAAAATTACACCTACCTTGGTCTGACCATATCTGCATCGGGAAACTTTAATATGGCAGTGAAGGCACTCAAAGAAAAAGCCCGCAGAGCAATGTATGCAATAAAAATGAAATTATTCAAAATCAACATCCCAATTAGAATTTGGACTAAAATATTTGACAGTGTAATCCTACCAATAGCACTTTATGGAAGTGAGGTTTGGGGGCCACTCAATAAACTGGATTTTAAAATGTGGGACAAACATCCAATTGAAACCCTACATGCAGAATTCTGTCGGAAAATTCTACAAGTCCAGAGAAATACACCAACTAATGCATGTAGGGCAGAATTGGGCCGTTTTCCAGTAATAATGAAAATACAGAAAAGATCATTAAAATTTTGGCTACATCTAAATTCAAGTCCAAATTCGAGTCTGCAATTTAAAGCACTTCAAGCCCAAGAGCTGAGCCCAGAAACGAGCCCTCTCAGTCAGCTGGTGTTGGACCTCACCAATCAAGCTGACACCAGCACTGCTTCAAAAGAAAGAATTCCAATAAACAAAATCATGAACCAATCAAAGGAATCATACTTACAATACTGGAAAAACGAAACAAAATCCCAAAGCCGACTAAATTGCTATCTGACCCTAAACAGAGAATATGAATTGGCTGATTATCTCTACTCTGTCAGAGATACGAAGCAGAGACAGATCCTTACCAAGTACAGGCTGAGTGACCACCGATTGGCAATAGAAACCGGCAGACATAAAAAGACATGGCTACCCAAAGAAGAGCGTGTATGTGGTCACTGCATGACAGGGGAGGTAGAGACAGAGATGCACTTTCTCCTTTACTGTGATAAATATTCCTCACAAAGAGATTCATTATTCACAGAAATGACTACATATATTCCACATTTTTACAAATTGAACCCAGAGGAAAAACTAAGAATACTCATGGGCGAAGGAGCAATGGCTCCTCTTGCAGCCAAATATGTATTTTCCTGCCATAGCCTGAGGGACACTGAATAATAACATCTGCATAGTAAACAGTAACTTACTTATTATTACTATTATTGTTATTACTATAATTATTAATGTTTACTGTAGACTGTTACCATTTTATTGTATTTATTTTTGTATTATTATTTACTACCATTTTATATTATTATTTGCTATCATTTACAATTTTGTTACAATGTATATTGTATACATTGTTGCTTTGGCAATATTGACACAATGTTTTTCATGCCAATAAAGCAGCTTGAATTTGAATTTGAATTTGATAGAGAGAGAGGGGAAAGGGAGAGAGAGAGATGGATAGAGAGAGAGGGGGGAAAGGGAGAGAGAGACATGGATAGAGAGAGAGGGGGGAAAGGGAGAGAGAGACATGGATAGAGAGAGAGAGGGGAAAGGGAGAGAGAGAAACATGGATAGAGAGAGAGGGGAAAGGGAGAGAGAGAGATGGATAGAGAGAGAGGGGAAAGGGAGAGAGAGAGATGGATAGAGAGAGAGAGGGGAAAGGGAGAGAGAGATGGATAGAGAGAGAGGGGAAAGGGAGAGAGATGAATAGAGAGAGAGAGGGGAAATGGAGAGAGAGATGGATAGAGAGAGAGAGGGGAAAGGGAGAGAGAGAGATATGGATAGAGAGAGAGGGGAAAGGGAGAGAGAGATGGATAGAGAGAGCGAGGGAGAGAGAGATGGATAGAGAGAGAGGGGAAAGGGAGAGAGAGACATGGATAGAGAGAGAGAAGGGAAAGGGAGAGAGAGACATGGATAGAGAGAGAGAGGGGAAAGGGAGAGAGAGATATGGATAGAGAGAGAGAGGGGAAAGGGAGAGAGAGAGATGGATAGAGAGAGAGAGGGGAGAGAGATGGATAGAGAGAGAGAGAGATGGATAGAGAGAGAGAGAGGGGAGAGAGATGGATAGAGAGAGATGGATAGAGAGAGATATGGATAGAGAGAGGGGAAAGGGAGAGAGAGAGATGGATAGAGAGAGAGAGGGAGAGAGAGATGGATAGAGAGAGAGGGGAAAGGGAGAGAGAGATGGATAGAGAGAGAGAGGGGAGAGAGATGGATAGACAGAGAGATGGATAGAGAGAGATATGGATAGAGAGAGAGAGGGGAGAGAGATGGATAGAGAGAGATGGATAGAGAGAGATATGGATAGAGAGAGAGAGGGGAAAGGGAGAGAGAGAGATGGATAGAGAGAGAGAGGGGAGAGAGATGGGTAGAGAGAGAGGGGAAAGGGAGAGATATATGGATAGAGAGAGAGGCAGAGAGAGATGGATAGAGAGGGGAAAGGGAGAGAGAGATGATAGAGAGAGAGAGGGAGAGAGATGATAGAGAGGGAGAGAGAGAGAGGGAGAGAGAGAAAGGGAGAGAGAGATGATAGAGAGGGAGAGAGAGAGGGAGAGAGAGATGATAGAGAGGGAGAGAGAGAGAGGGAGAGAGAGAATAGTAAAACAGAATACAGGAGAGGAGACTTAAACTACAAAGAGAGAGAGAGAGAGAGAGAGAGAGAGAGAGGGAGAGAGAGAGAGAATAGTAAAACAGAATACAGGTGAGGAGACTTAAAACTACAGAGAGAGAGAGAATAGTAAAACAGAATACAGGAGAGAAGACCTGAACTACACAGAGAGAGAGAATTGTAAAATATAATAATTGTCCCTAGAATTTCTAAGCAAACAGCTGGAGGCAGGGCTTTCTCCTATAGAGCTCAATTTTTATGGAACGGTCTGCCTACCCATGTCAGAGACGCAAACTCGGTCTCAACCTTTAAGTCTCTACTGAAGACTCATCTCTTCAGTGGGTCATATGATTGAGTGTAGTCTGGCCCAGGAGTGGGAGGGTGAACGGAAAGGCTCTGGAGCAACGAACCGCCCTTGCTGTCTCTGCCTGGCCGGTTCCCCTCTTTCCACTGGGATTCTCTGCCTCTAACCCTATTACAGGGGCTGGGTGGAGGTCTTTGTGGGCTATACTCAGCCTTGTCTCAGGATGGTAAGCTGGTGGTTGGAGATATCCCTCTAGTGGTGTGGGGGCTGTGCTTTGGCAAAGTGGGTGGGGTTATATCCTTCCTGTTTGGCCCTGTCCGGGGGTGTCCTCGGAGTGGGCCACAGTGTCTCCTGACCCCTCCTGTCTCAGCCTCCAGTATTTATGCTGCAGTAGTTTATGTGTCGGGGGGCTAGGGTCAGTTTGTTATATCTGGAGTACTTCTCCTGTCCTATTCGGTGTCCTGTGTGAATCTAAGTGTGCGTTCTCTAATTCTCTCCTTCTCTCTTTCTCTCTCTCTGAGGACCTGAGCCCTAGGACCATGCCCCAGGAATACCTGACATGATGACTCCTTGCTGTCCCCAGTCCACCTGGCTGTGCTGCTGCTCCAGTTTCAACTGTTCTGCCTTATTATTATTCGACCATGCTGGTCATTTATGAACATTTGAACATCTTGACCATGTTTTGTTATAATCTCCACCCGGCACAGCCAGAAGAGGACTGGCCACCCCACATAGCCTGGTTCCTCTCTAGGTTTCTTCCTAGGTTTTGGCCTTTCTAGGGAGTTTTTCCTAGCCACCGTGCTTCTACACCTGCATTGCTTGCTGTTTGGGGTTTTAGGCTGGGTTTCTGTACAGCACTTTGAGATATCAGCTGATGTACGAAGGGCTATATAAATACATTTGAATTGATTTGATTTGAATACAGGAGAGAAGACTAAACTACAGAGAGAGAGAGTATAGTAAAACAGAATACAGGACAGAAGACAAACTACAGAGAGAGAGAGAGAGAGAGAGAGAGAGAGAGAGAGAGAGAGGGAGAGAGAGAGAGAGAGAATAGTAAAACAGAATACAGGTGAGGAGACTTAAAACTACAGAGAGAGAGAGAATAGTAAAACAGAATACAGGAGAGAAGACCTGAACTACACAGAGAGAGAGAATTGTAAAATATAATAATTGTCCCTAGAATTTCTAAGCAAACAGCTGGAGGCAGGGCTTTCTCCTATAGAGCTCAATTTTTATGGAACGGTCTGCCTACCCATGTCAGAGACGCAAACTCGGTCTCAACCTTTAAGTCTCTACTGAAGACTCATCTCTTCAGTGGGTCATATGATTGAGTGTAGTCTGGCCCAGGAGTGGGAGGGTGAACGGAAAGGCTCTGGAGCAACGAACCGCCCTTGCTGTCTCTGCCTGGCCGGTTCCCCTCTTTCCACTGGGATTCTCTGCCTCTAACCCTATTACAGGGGCTGGGTGGAGGTCTTTGTGGGCTATACTCAGCCTTGTCTCAGGATGGTAAGCTGGTGGTTGGAGATATCCCTCTAGTGGTGTGGGGGCTGTGCTTTGGCAAAGTGGGTGGGGTTATATCCTTCCTGTTTGGCCCTGTCCGGGGGTGTCCTCGGAGTGGGCCACAGTGTCTCCTGACCCCTCCTGTCTCAGCCTCCAGTATTTATGCTGCAGTAGTTTATGTGTCGGGGGGCTAGGGTCAGTTTGTTATATCTGGAGTACTTCTCCTGTCCTATTCGGTGTCCTGTGTGAATCTAAGTGTGCGTTCTCTAATTCTCTCTTTCTCTCTCTCTGAGGACCTGAGCCCTAGGACCATGCCCCAGGAATACCTGACATGATGACTCCTTGCTGTCCCCAGTCCACCTGGCTGTGCTGCTGCTCCAGTTTCAACTGTTCTGCCTTATTATTATTCGACCATGCTGGTCATTTATGAACATTTGAACATCTTGACCATGTTTTGTTATAATCTCCACCCGGCACAGCCAGAAGAGGACTGGCCACCCCACATAGCCTGGTTCCTCTCTAGGTTTCTTCCTAGGTTTTGGCCTTTCTAGGGAGTTTTTCCTAGCCACCGTGCTTCTACACCTGCATTGCTTGCTGTTTGGGGTTTTAGGCTGGGTTTCTGTACAGCACTTTGAGATATCAGCTGATGTACGAAGGGCTATATAAATACATTTGATTTGATTTGAATACAGGAGAGAAGACTAAACTACAGAGAGAGAGAGTATAGTAAAACAGAATACAGGACAGAAGACACACTACAGAGAGAGAGAGAGAGAGAGAGAGAGAGAGAGAGAGAGAGAGAGAGAGAGAGAGAGAGAGAGAGAGAGAGAGAATAGTAAAACAGAATACAGGACAGAAGACAAACTACAGAGAGAGAGAGAGAGAATAGTAAAACAGAATACAGGAGAGAAGACTAAACTACAGAGAGAGAGAGAGAGAGAGAGAATAGTAAAACAGAATACAGGAGAGGAGACTTAAACTACAGAGAGAGAGAGAGAATAGTAGAACAGAATACAGGAAAGAAGGGCAGAACACAAGATGTCAGAGAGAAAGAGGATACAGATGAACAGAGTAGTGGAACAGAGCACAAGAGAGAAGGGTAGAAAACAAGATGTCAGAGAGAAAGAGGATACAGATGAACAGAGTAGTGGAACAGAGCACAAGAGACAGAAATAGAGGAAATGAGGGAGAGAAAAATACTGTATTCCACTTTGACTTGAGACATAAACCCTACTCTGTACACTGAACGAGACCTGACTGCAGACAGAGTGGTTGTCAGCCTACCAAATCTACAAATCAACCTACAATCACATCACTCATTTCTTTGCGGTTAAGGCTAGTGTTTGTTGAAAGTGCACGGCCCCATTAAAACAAATCTTTGAAGGATTCAAAGACGTTTCACCTTTCACTTGAATGGCGCACTTGAGGGAGTGTATGGAAATATTCTGCCTTGAAGCTTAAGACAGAAAATTCAGACATAATACAGGAACATGTTTTATTCAGAAACCATAGTTGAAGAATGCTGGCTTTATGAGGGAAAATTCCTCCTTAATTATTCCATGGTAAACAGGACAAGCTCATTAACTTATTTAATTCCTCTTAATATTAAGAGCGTTATGTAGACTGATTGGACAAATCCATCTGTGGCACACGACGACAAGGTCTGGCATCCCAAATGGCACCCTACTCCCTATATAGTGCACTGTTTTTTTTTACCAGATCCCAATGGGGCCTGCTCAAAGGTAGTGCACTAAATAGGGAACCATTTGGCATGCAGAAACCTATAGGATGGATGGGAACACTCCCAGGTTGGAGGGTTTACAGTTGGTTGAACACAGAGATTGTGGGATAGTGAGGAATCTGTGGCTCATCTGACCAGTGGAGCACACTTCCCTTCAATTTCAGTACTACCTCAATATCTCAGTGTTGTGTTGTGTTCTGGTGTGGTTGGCTGGGGATGAAGTCATTTTGTGAATGAATTATTTCTCATAACCATGTGGGTGGGTTGTGTGGGCAGACATACGGAGGTGTTTGGTGGGTTCAGTGGACTTGAATGTGTGTCACTGATAGGTGGAAACATACATTTACATTTATATATTAGTCATTTGGAACAGTGTTTCTTCCCTCCCCCAGGGTGCACTGCACAGCTGATTCAAATAACTAACTCATCATCAAGATGTGATTATTTGAGTCAGCTGTGGCAAAAACCAAAATGTGGCGCCAGGGGTGGATCAGGACTGAGTTGGGGAATCCCTGATTTAGCAGACGCTCTTATTCAGAGTGAATACAAGAGCAATTAGGGTTAAGTGCCTTGCTCAAGGGCACATCCACAGATTCTTCACCTGGTCGGCTTGGGGATTCAAACCAGCGCTAGGCTACCTCCCACCACACAATCACATACATGACATGGTAATGACTGCACTCACAGCACAACACACACCTAGGCCTAGATTCAATCAGTATCGAGAAAGAGCCGCACTATGGCGTGATTGAAATGTGTTCGCGGAACACGTTGCCCTTGTCAGACTCGGCTTCATGAAAAATTCCCTTTCCATTTCAATCGCACTGTAACACAGATCTTCCTCAATAAGGGTTGAATCCAAACCTTACTGCAGCGGTGAGAACATCCATCCGAGCATTAAATATCCATCCATAGGTTGATTTGAACTTCACTCGTGGTTGCTGTACTAGGAAAGATAACTTCACCTAAAGCTGTGGTGCACCAACCAACATGGAAGACATTGTTTACAAAGGGCTTTGAGTAGTGAAAAAGTACGATTCTGACTTGAGGCTGAACAGTTCTAAGTCGTAAGACTTTAAAACCAGGGACTCTCCAAAGTAAATCAGAGATTTACAAAAAATCTCTATGACCACTGGTGCATTCTAGGATGAACCACACACGTCAAAACCACGGTCCACAGAGGACCACGTTTTCAGTAGTCTGAAGAAAAAACTACAATCTGCTCCCAAACATATTTCAGCTCTGAATTATTGAATAGGTTTCATTCTCCCTCCAAAACGCCTCGAATGAGAAACATGCTTTGGGCTCATGAAAAATAGATATTTGCTCCTCTCACTCTTTTGTCTTTTGTTCCAAGCAAAGTCATTGATTTTTTAAAATGTACTTTTGTCTCCAAGTTTTTGTCGCCCTTTTACAGGAAATGTAAACTCTTCCTGCGTTTGAAATGTCATTTCCTTCAATGGAAACAAAGACTTGATTGATGGGTTTTGTTCTGGAGCTAGATCAGTTGACCGACATGGGGAAGATTGGTTTATCATTGTAGATAGTTGTTGATGCAGTTCGAATGAGAGGTTCAGGGAAGTATCAATGTCTCCACACAAACAACGCTGCTGACAAACCATCCTCATTATCTCGCTCTAATATCTATTTACTCAGTCTCGCCTGCGATCCAAACGCATTAGCTTGACTCCCAACTCTATCAAAATAATGCATAGGCAGAGAGAGGAAGATGACAGTACAGATTTGTGTTGAGACACCAAAGCCCTACAAGTGTAGCGAGCCAACACCGGATTCTTGAATGTCTCACCACTGATTCTTTCGATGACTTTGTATTGAAATAAAAAAGCCCTACAGGTGTAAAAATGCAGATATAATTTCTCAACTTACTTCACTACAAGACCTAGATAGAACTTTGTTCCCTTCAGCACTGCAATATATTGATGCATTCTTCTGTAATTTGGCGGTTGTTGACAACCGAGACTCTCTCCCTAGAACTGTCTCAACTCAACACCAGTATGTCTATAACTGTAATACATAATCTTACCATGCTTCAGCCTCCAATAACCTCCAATGACCACCATTTGGAGAAGACCTAACTACCTGACCTACGACCTAACCCTTTAGCTCCACTCCTCCTTTCCTCCTCCCTCCACAACCTGGAATTGAGATTAGATGTAATGTAGTAAACGTAAACGTAAATCTGGTACACTCCAACTAGTATGATATGTTACATTTAATATGTGGATGTCCACCAACCAATTCGTATTATGTGTTACGAATTGCAATTCATATATGTTGTGAATTTGCATAATGTATGATATGTTGTAAATTACAATTTGTTGTGGCTAACGTTAGCTAAGTGGCTAATGTTAGCTAGGCTAGGGGTTAAGGGGTAAGCTAACATGCTAAGTAGTTGCAAAGTAGCTAAGAAGTAGCAATTAGTTGCAAAGTTTCTAATTAGCTAAAATGCTAAAGTTGTCCGCGATGCGATTCAAACATGCAACCTTTGGGTTGCTAGACGTTTCCATTATGCGCCAACCATCCACCCTACTTTTGTTTTTTGCCTTAAGTAATCCTCTGTCTTATGTAACCATACCAAACATATCATACTAATTCAAGTGTCCCGGATGTATATTTACTATGTTACGTCTAGTCAGTGAGACCAGGCTGCCCTCCATCAGGTGCCCTAATAGACATCTCATCAGTCTGGAGAAGCATGAAAAGAATGGTGCCTGTAAAAGAGAGAGAGAGAGAGGACGAGAGAGGGAGTGAGAAAAGAGAAGGCTTTTTAAAGCACATCAGACTCAGCAGGTGACTCAAGTGGCTGAAGAAGGCAACGTGCGGCAGAGCTCATATTTGCCCTTGGAGCACATTGCCTCATCCTGCCACCCCATCATTTGTGCCAGTCACTTGTGATAAATTAACAAAGCCATCTCTGATTTGTGCTAAATGAGGCCTTGCCTGATTGGTTGGTGGGGCAGGAAATGAAGACTGGTGTCTAAAAGGATCCCTTGCTAGCCCCTCTGAGGTACTTGTGTATATCTAATAGGATCTAAAATAGGACTTGGACAAAGGTGTCAGGTCCTCTTAGGAGGTGGGTGTGTGAACCACATGGATCTCTGGTTGAAGACACTTGAGGGTAATAGTGGAGGAACGACAACACTGCAGCTAGGCTTTTGTTTCAGTCTTCAGATGAATGTACTAATTGGAAGTGGCTCTGGATAAGAGTGTCTAAATGTAAACGTAGCTCTAAAAGACTTGATTTAACTGATAATGCTCTTAAATAACTAAAGACTATTGAACATTTACATATCCAAGGTGTACATTTATTTTTGCATTCAAAATGCTGTGTAGTCAATACTTCAATTTGTACTTGAGTCGTTGCTCAACCTACGTACTGTCTGAACTGATGCTAATAAATGTGACACTAACCAGCCACCTATGTTTAAATACAGTGCCTTGCGAAAGTATTCGGGCCCCTTGAACTTTGCGACCTTTTGCCACATTTCAGGCTTCAAACATAAAGATATAAAACTGTATTTTTTTGTGAAGAATCAACAACAAGTGGGACACAATCATGAAGTGGAACGACATTTATTGGATATTTCAAACTTTTTTAACAAACAAAAACTGAAAAATTGGGCGTGCAAAATTATTCAGCCCTTTACTTTCAGTGCAGCAAACTCTCTCCAGAAGTTCAGTGAGGATCTCTGAATGATCCAATGTTGACCTAAATGACTAATGATGATAAATACAATCCACCTGTGTGTAATCAAGTCTCCGTATAAATGCACCTGCACTGTGATAGTCTCAGAGGTCCGTTAAAAGCGCAGAGAGCATCATGAAGAACAAGGAACACACCAGGCAGGTCCGAGATACTGTTGTGAAGAAGTTTAAAGCCGGATTTGGATACAAAAAGATTTCCCAAGCTTTAAACATCCCAAGGAGCACTGTGCAAGCGATAATATTGAAATGGAAGGAGTATCAGACCACTGCAAATCTACCAAGACCTGGCCGTCCCTCTAAACTTTCAGCTCATACAAGGAGAAGACTGATCAGAGATGCAGCCAAGAGGCCCATGATCACTCTGGATGAACTGCAGAGATCTACAGCTGAGGTGGGAGACTCTGTCCATAGGACAACAATCAGTCGTATATTGCACAAATCTGGCCTTTATGGAAGAGTGGCAAGAAGAAAGCCATTTCTTAAAGATATCCATAAAAAGTGTCGTTTAAAGTTTGCCACAAGCCACCTGGGAGACACACCAAACATGTGGAAGAAGGCGCTCTGGTCAGATGAAACCAAAATTGAACTTTTTGGCAACAGTGCAAAACGTTATGTTTGGCGTAAAAGCAACACAGCTGAACACACCATACCCACTGTCAAACATGGTGGTGGCAGCATCATGGTTTGGGCCTGCTTTTCTTCAGCAGGGACAGGGAAGATGGTTAAAATTGATGGGAAGATGGATGGAGCCAAATACAGGACCATTCTGGAAGAAAACCTGATGGAGTCTGCAAAAGACCTGAGACTGGGACGGAGATTTGTCTTCCAACAAGACAATGATCCAAAACATAAAGCAAAATCTACAATGGAGTGGTTCAAAAATAAACATGTTAGAATGGCCAAGTCAAAGTCCAGACCTGAATCCAATCGAGAATCTGTGGAAAGAACTGAAAACTGCTGTTCACAAATGTGGGAACAACAACGCTTATTTAAGATGCAAACGAGATCAAGGTGTGTAAGAGTCGTTTAAATGGAAGAGGTGACCTACCAAAAGTAGCACTGGTACTTTGAAGTCCATTGAGTAGAACTAGGACACCATAGCCTGGTAAAACCATACTGAAAGATGCGCTCAGCATGATTTCAATGGGGAGCGCAGCATCCGGTCTGGTTTAAACCAGGCTAAGGACATTAACAATCCTTGGTGAAATCTAGCAGCTTTGACTGTTTGGTGATTTCATTCCAGTAACAACATGCTTCTTTTTAATCATTTGCTCATTTTTATTCAGCAGAATTTTTTAATACAATGACAAGGGCTGTCATAAGGAAACAAATCCAAACACTGTTTCTGCTACGGCATACAGAGACAGAGAGAGAGAGAGAGAGAGATCATCATATGTAAACATTACAGAAAGAGGGAGGAGGAAGATGAGAAAATGCTGTTTGTCAAGGTGTTCTGGCCACGAGAGAGAGAGGGAGAAGAAGAAAGACGAGAAAAAAACACTCCCAACATAAACTTCATTAAATGTCATATCACATAGGTATACATCAAGGACAGAAATAAGCTCGTCCGGTTGGTGTGGATCTCGAGCTAGCTTTTTAAAATTAACTTCATAAAACATAGCATTATTAATTTCTTGTCATTCATTAAGGAAGCGTTTCTCTCTGCAAAAAGCTGTTAATAATAAAAGTGAATGGATCCTCTTCTCAAGGCCTAGCCCCTTTCCTGTACAGCGGATAGGAGGGATTGGCTGTGGTAGGGATAGGGTAAGGTAGCGATGCGCATGATTAGTGTGGGCGTATGACATCACTAATCAGGAAAGGATGACATGGTAATTAACGGAGCTCTGCAGCAGGGGGGGGGGGGGGACATGATAAGAACAACTGGTAGTGGCTCAGGAAGGGTGGAAAAGAGGAAGGATTGGACAGTCACTGTTTTTATGAGTTCATAGCCCGGAGGGAGGAGGAGGAGGAGGAAGGGATGTGCAGAGTAGCAGTAGAGGGGACCAGGAGGAGGAGGAAGGGATGTACAGAGTAGCAGGAGAGGGGACCAGGAGGAGGAGGAAGGGATGTACAGAGTAGCAGGAGAGGAGACCAGGAGGAGGAGAAAGGGATGTACAGAGTAGCAGGAGAGAGGAGGAGGAGGAGGAGGAAGGGATGTACAGAGTAGCAGGAGAGAGGACCAGGAGGAGGAGGAAGGGATGTACAGAGTAGCAGGAGAGAGGAGGAGGAGGATGAGGAAGGGATGTGCAGAGTAGCAGGAGAGGGGACCAGGAGGATGAGGAAGGGATGTGCAGAGTAGCAGGAGAGGGGAGGAGGAGGAAGGGATGTGCAGAGTAGCAGGAGAGGGGAGGAGGAGGAAGGGATGTGCAGAGTAGCAGGAGAGAGGACCAGGAGGATGAACATGGAATAAAAGGAAGAGAGAGAGTCAATGCTTGTCCTTTACTTTGTTTTATTTTCGTTGAATCGTTTTCTGTCACTTTTTCTCGTCCAATGAGTGCATCTCGTCTTCCGCGTTGGTCTTTGGAATGGCACGGTGCGCTTTTCATTTTTTTAGTTTGTAGCCAAACTCGTCTGCGTCGTCGTCGCGGAAGTCTCCGTAGCGCCAGATGTTGAGCTGAGATAAAACATGAGACAGAAAAGACCATGAGCGCTTAGTGAATAGCTGACAATAAAACAGACAAGCAACAGTCTCAATTAACCTTCAGTTCAAATGGGGAGCCTCAGCCCCCCCCCCCCTCCCTCGAGACAGAGAGAGACAGAGCAAGAGAGAGAGCAAGAGCGAGCGAGAGAGAGCGAGAGAGAGCGAGCGAGAGAGAGCGAGCAAGAGAGAGAGCAAGTGAGAGCAAGAGAAAGCAAGTGAGAGAGCAAGAGTGCAAGAGAGAGCAAGAGAGAGCAAGTGAGAGAGCAAGAGAGCGAGAGAGAGAACGAGAAAACGAGAGAGAGCGAGAGAGAGCAAGAGAGCGAGTGAGAGCAAGAGAGCAAGAGCGAGAGAGCAAGAGAGACCGAGAGAGAGCAAGAGCGAGAGAGAGCGAGAGAGCAAGAGAGCGAGAGAGAGCGAGAGAGCGAGAAAACGAGAGAGAAAGCAAGAGAGAGCAAGAGAGAGAGCGAGAACGAGAGCAAGAGAGAGAGAACGAGCGAAAGAAAGCGAGAGAGAGAAAGCAAGAGAGAGAAAGCGAGAGAGAGAAAGCGAGAGAGAGAAAGCGAGAGCGAGCGAGAGAGCAAGAGAGCGAGTGAGAGCAAGAGAGCGAACGAGAGCAAGCGAGAGCAAGAGCAAGCGAGAGCGAGAGCAAGAGCAAGAGAGAGCAATTGCAAGAGAGCAAGAGCAAAAGAGAGCGAGACAGCGAGAGTGGTAGACATAGAGACAGGGGCAGATAGACAGAGGTTGAAAGAGAGAGAGAGAAAGCGAGAGCGAGAGAGCAAGCAAGAGAGCGAGAGCGAGCGAGAGAGCGAGTGAGAGCAAGAGAGCGAGTGAGAGCAAGAGAGCGAGCGAGAGCAAGAGCGAGCGAGAGCGAGAGCAAGAGCAAAAGAGAGCGAGACAGCGAGAGTGGTAGACATAGAGACAGGGGCAGATAGACAGAGGTTGAGAGAGAGAGAGAGGTTGAGAGAGAGAGAGAGGTTGAGAGAGAGAGAGAGAGGTTGAGAGAGAGAGAGAGAGAGGTTGAGAGAGAGAGAGAGAGGTTGAGAGAGAGAGAGAGAGGTTGAGAGAGAGAGGTTGAGAGAGAGAGGTTGAGAGAGAGAGGTTGAGAGAGAGAGGTTGAGAGAGAGAGGTTGAGAGAGAGAGAGAGAGGTTGAGAGAGAGAGGTTGAGAGAGAGAGAGAGGTTGAGAGAGAGAGAGAGAGGTTGAGAGAGAGAGAGAGAGGTTGAGAGAGAGAGGTTGAGAGAGAGAGAGAGAGGTTGAGAGAGAGAGAGAGAGGTTGAGAGAGAGAGGTTGAGAGAGAGAGAGAGAGGTTGAGAGAGAGAGAGAGAGGTTGAGAGAGAGAGGTTGAGAGAGAGAGAGAGAGAGAGAGAGAGAGAGAGAGAGAGAGAGAGAGAGAGAGAGAGAGAGAGGGGGTATAGAGAGAACATCAGTGTACTCTCACACCCCAGTGAGAACGAGGGGAGCATCATCATTGAATCCTTTCCAGAAGGGCCCCGGTGCTTCAGCCGCATCCCTGTCTATTCCTTCTATTCCATTAAATTCACTCCGCTGAGCTCTGCATCCCTCATCAAGCATCTAGGCAATTTCCTGCTAAACGTTCAGTTTGACTCGCAATGGGAAGGGCGGTGGTAGTGTGTGAGGGGGCATTCTAGGTGGGGACGCAAGAAGTTGTGTGTGTGTGTGAGAGATGTTTCACGACACCAACCAAGGCCCCCTCCTCTCATCATCAGCAGCGTGTGTTCAGCTGTTAACATGACGATTCACAGCCAATTAGCGACCATGCTAATTTGCGCTAGTTGTTAGGAAGCGGCTGCCATGTTGTCTTTCCTGTTTCTTTTCCTTTTCCGTCAATGCCTTGTCACTCCTTGCAGCCTTTTGGAGAACAACATCTCATTTACACCAACTTTGCCTTTGATTTGACGATTGTTTGAGCATGGCGTTGTGTGATTGGACAATATATCAAAGCAGTGAGTGCGTTTGTCTTGTGAATGGCTGCTGAAGAGAACTGTGCCTTCTTGAAGGTCACAGTGTTTAAGGAGGATAAATGGATGCCACCTGTTTACCATAAAGCAGGTAAAACAAGCACCCCAAGACTAGAAAAACTAATCTATATAAGGTCATTGGGCTATGCTCTTGGGCAAGATACAGTAAACAGTTACTGTATAACTAGGAGTATTAGGATTGAGCGGTGTAATCGCAAGGATAATGAAACTGGGCTGATACTTTTTGTATATGCTCTGGCATCTGACTAGACGATTGGCTAGTGTACCTAAACAGATAGAACCACTTGCATTTGGATTGCGGACCCTGGGGGGTGTGGAGGGGGGCAATCGGACCCTGGGGGGTGTGGAGGGGGGCAAGCGCACCCTGGGGGGTGTGGAGGGGGGCAAGCGGACCCTGGGGGGTGTGGAGGGGGGCAAGCGGACCCTGGGGGGTGTGGAGGGGGGCAAGCGCACCCTGGGGGGTGTGGAGGGGGGCAAGCGGACCCTGGGGGGTGTGGAGGGGGGCAAGCGGACCCTGGGGGGTGTGGAGGGGGGCAAGCGGACCCTGGGGGGTGTGGAGGGGGGCAAGCGGACCCTGGGGGGTGTGGAGGGGGGCAATCGGACCCTGGGGGGTGTGGAGGGGGGCAAGCGCACCCTGGGGGGTGTGGAGGGGGGCAAGCGGACCCTGGGGGGTGTGGAGGGGGGCAAGCGGACCCTGGGGGGTGTGGAGGGGGGCAAGCGCACCCTGGGGGGTGTGGAGGGGGGCAAGCGGACCCTGGGGGGTGTGGAGGGGGCAAGCGGACCCTGGGGGGTGTGGAGGGGGGCAAGCGGACCCTGGGGGGTGTGGAGGGGGGCAAGCGGACCCTGGGGGGTGTGGAGGGGGGCAAGCGTCCTGTGTGCCATGTGGATGCCATGTGGATGCCATCTATCCCTCTCTCCCTCTCCATCCCTTGCTTTCTTTCCATCAGCGTGGGCCTGCACAGACTGTGGGCCAGCGTCCATTTAGGACAGCACTGCCTGCCAATGAGATGTGTCACGTCTTCAGAGAACAGACAGGTGGAGAGAAAGACAGAGGGAGCAGAGAAATGAAGGAGAGCTCCTTTCTTCTAATAGTAGTTGTAATTACAGCTTTGGAAACACCGGTTTACCTGTCATACCAATAAAGCCAGGCTCAATTTGTATTGTGTTAAGCGAGCTAGTATGAAACAGGGACAGAAAAGTGAGAAAGAGGGAGAGAGGTAGAGATGTAGAGAGAGAGGTAGCGAGAGAGAGAGGGAGCTAGTATGAAACAGGGAGAGAAAAGTGAGAGAGCGGTAGAGATGTAGAGATGTAGAGAGAGGTAGCGAGAGAGAGAGGGAGCTAGTATGAAACAGGGAGAGAAAAGTGAGAAAGGGGGAGAGATGTAGAGAGAGAGGTAGCGAGAGAGAGAGGGAGCTAGTATGAAACAGGGAGAGAAAAGTGAGAAAGGGGGAGAGATGTAGAGATGTAGAGAGAGAGGTAGCGAGAGAGAGAGGGAGCTAGTATGAAACAGGGAGAGAAAAGTGAGAAAGGGGGAGAGAGGTAGAGATGTAGAGAGAGAGGTAGCGAGAGAGAGAGGGAGCTAGTATGAAACAGGGAGAGAAAAGTGAGAAAGGGGGAGAGCGGTAGAGATGTAAAGAGAGAGGTAGCGAGAGAGAGAGGGAGCTAGTATGAAACAGGGAGAGAAAAGTGAGAAAGGGGGAGAGAGGTAGAGATGTAGAGAGAGAGGTAGCGAGAGAGAGAGTGAGCTAGTATGAAACAGGGAGAGAAAAGTGAGAAAGGGGGAGAGAGGTAGAGATGTAGAGAGAGAGGTAGCGAGAGAGAGAGTGAGCTAGTATGAAACAGGGAGAGAAAAGTGAGAAAGGGGGAGAGAGGTAGAGATGTAGAGAGAGAGGTAGCGAGAGAGAGAGTGAGCTAGTATGAAACAGGGAGAGAAAAGTGAGAAAGGGGGAGAGAGGTAGAGATGTAGAGAGAGAGGTAGCGAGAGAGAGAGGGAGCGAGTATGAAACAGGGAGAGAAAAGTGAGAAAGGGGGAGAGAGGTAGAGATGTAGAGAGAGAGGTAGCGAGAGAGAGAGGGAGCTAGTATGAAACAGGGAGAGAAAAGTGAGAAAGGGGGAGAGAGGTAGAGATGTAGAGAGAGAGGGAGCGAGAGAGAGAGGGAGCTAGTATGAAACAGGGAGAGAAAAGTGAGAAATGGGGAGAGAGGTAGAGATGTAGAGAGGTAGCGAGAGAGAGAGGGAGCTAGTATGAAACAGGGAGAGAAAAGTGAGAAAGGGGGAGAGAGGTAGAGATGTAGAGAGAGGTAGCGAGAGAGAGAGGGAGCTAGTATGAAACAGGGAGAGAAAAGTGAGAAAGGGGGAGAGAGGTAGAGATGTAGAGAGAGAGGGAGCGAGAGAGAGAGGGAGCTAGTATGAAACAGGGAGAGAAAAGTGAGAAAGGGGGAGAGAGGTAGAGATGTAGAGAGAGAGGGAGCGAGAGAGAGAGGGAGCTAGTATGAAACAGGGAGAGAAAAGTGAGAAAGGGGGAGAGAGGTAGAGATGTAGAGAGAGAGGGAGCGAGAGAGAGAGGGAGCTAGTATGAAACAGGGAGAGAAAAGTGAGAAAGGGGGAGAGAGGTAGAGATGTAGAGAGAGAGGGAGCGAGAGAGAGAGGGAGCTAGTATGAAACAGGGAGAGAAAAGTGAGAAAGGGGGAGAGAGGAAGAGATGTAGAGAGAGAGGTAGCGAGAGAGAGCGGGAGCTAGTATGAAACAGGGAGAAAAAAGTGAGAAAGGGGGAGAGAGGTAGAGATGTAAAGAGAGGTAGCGAGAGAGAGAGGGAGCTAGTATGAAACAGGGAGAGAAAAGTGAGAAAGGGGGAGAGAGGTAGAGATGTAGAGAGAGAGGTAGCGAGAGAGAGAGGGAGCTAGTATGAAACAGGGAGAGAAAAGTGAGAAAGGGGGAGAGAGGAAGAGATGTAGAGAGAGAGGTTGCGAGAGAGAGAGGGAGCTAGTATGAAACAGGGAGAAAAAAGTGAGAAAGGGGGAGAGAGGTAGAGATGTAAAGAGAGGTAGCGTGAGAGAGAGGGAGCTAGTATGAAACAGGGAGAGAAAAGTGAGAAAGGGGTAGAGATGTAGAGATGTAGAGAGAGAGGTAGCAAGAGAGAGAGGGAGCTAGTATGAAACAGGGAGAGAAAAGTGAGAAAGGGGGAGAGATGTAGAGAGAGAGGGAGCTAGTATGAAACAGGGAGAGAAAAGTGAGAAAGGGGGAGAGATGTAGAGAGAGAGGGAGCGAGAGATAGAGAGAAACTTACCCTGGCAGTCTTGGCAGACTCCTGACCGTTGAGATACTCCGTCACCTGAGAGAGAGAACATGCATTAGTGTTGCAACTAAACCAGACTGAATTCTGTGGAGAGAAACACATTGGGTGCATCTCAACTCTCTAATTAATGTAGCCTCCTCGACTCGCCTCCTTTCCTTCATTGAAAATCGTCTCAGTGCAGATGAATGAGAAGGACACAAGTGGAGGACGCCACTTTAGACTATCAACACGCACCGACAAACACCTTCCCACCCATACATTCATAACACACATGTCGACAGGCTTCATTGGTAGCACTGCATTGCACATGGTAACAACAAAAACAGCAAGGTCATCATCAGATCAATAGGAAACGCGGATGCTAACCGCTAGCCCACCTGCTAACAGCTAACAACAGCGAGCAATCAAGCCAAGTGGCTCTCGTCTATACAGCGAGCTAGCTTTTAGAGCCTTCCTATTTAGCATTTAATTACAATCAAAATGCATTCACGTTTCACATGTCAGCGATAGGCTAGCAGGGTAAGAGAGGCGCACTACCTGCCTACGCTAGTGATGAAATCAGACCTGTATTGTGATTGTACTGCATCACAAGGGCAGGTGATTAGTCGGCGAGGGCCCTGATAGAGCAGTGAATGGTGGGAATAGAGTCAGGAAGTCAGAATCCTGTAGGATATTGAGGTCTGTAAATGAAGTAGATTGTGCTCGTCTATGTGTGTCTTTGTAAGGGCTGGGAATGATGATATTAACACGATACTTCAGTGTTGTTATGTAGGGGCGGCAGGTAGCCTAGTGGTTAGAACGTAGAGAGCTAACAGGGTAAAACATCTGTCATTCTGCCCCTGAACACGGAGGTTAACCATCTGTTCCCCGGTAAGCCGTCATTGTAAATAAGAATGTGTTCTTAACTGACTTGCCTAGTTAAACAAAGGTTAAATAAAATGATCACAATTCTATATGTATTGCGATTCGACACTGTGATTTGTTGTTCCAAACATATTGCTCACCATATGTCTGAGGCAGAGGAACAAGATGGAGAAAACAAGTTTGATCAGTCTTGTAAATGTGCTGAAAACAAATTGGCTTCCTACTAAGATGGAGAACAAGCTATGAAGGAAAATACTGGAGATGTGGTGTGCAGGTACAGCCAACTAGCACAAAAATAGTATTATCAAAATAATATGATATATCCTCAAATATAACTGTACTGATTTTTCTCCCCCTTCCTTAGTCTTTGTGTAAGTGTGGGAAATTAGGCTGGCTTGGATAGACAGGATTTGACTTGTGATGCTTTGGCTCAAATGAGAGTGAGTGAGAGAAAGTGAGAGAGACAGTGAGAGAGACAGACAGAAAGAGAGACAGACAGAGAGAGAGAGAGAGAGAGAGAGAGAGAGAGAGAGAGAGACAGTGAGAGAGACAGACAGAGTGAGAGAGAGAGACAGTGAGACAAACAGACAAACAGAGTGAGACACAGACAAACAGAGTGAGACACAGATAAACAGAGTGAGACACAGACAAACAGAGTGAGACACAGACAAACAGAGTGAGACAAACAGAGAGACACAGACAAACAGAGTGAGACAAACAGAGTGAGACACAGACAAACAGAGTGAGACAAACAGAGTGAGAGAAACAGTGTGATAGCGAGAGAGACAGACAGACAGAGTGAGACACAGAGTGAGACACAGACAGAGTGAGACACAGACAAACAGAGTGAGACACAAACAGAGTGAGACACAGACAAACAGAGTGAGACAGAGAGAGAGACAGTGCGATAGTGAGAGAGACAGAGAGTGAGACACAGACAAACAGAGTGAGACACAAACAGAGTGAGACACAAACAGACAGAGTGAGAGACA
The DNA here is from genome assembly GCF_057628025.1 of Oncorhynchus mykiss. NCBI lineage: Eukaryota > Metazoa > Chordata > Actinopteri > Salmoniformes > Salmonidae > Oncorhynchus > Oncorhynchus mykiss. The sequence goes on from NC_143036.1 coordinate 67,480,405, forward strand.
AACAGACAGAGTGAGAGACAAACAGACAGAGTGAGAGACAAACAGACAGAGTGAGAGACAGACAGACAGAGTGAGAGACAGACAGATAGAGTGAGAGACAGACAGATAGAGTGAGAGACAGACAGAGTGAGAGACAGACAGAGTGAGAGACAGACAGAGTGAGAGACAGACAGAGTGAGAGACAGACAGAGTGAGAGACAGACAGAGTGAGAGACAGACAGACAGAGTGAGAGACAAACAGAAGGAGTGAGAGACAGACAGACAGAGTGAGAGACAGACAGATAGAGTGAGAGACAGACAGAGTGAGAGACAGACAGAGTGAGAGACAGACAGAGTGAGAGACAGACAGAGTGAGAGACAGACAGAGTGAGAGACAGACAGAGTGAGAGACAGACAGAGTGAGAGACAGACAGAGTGAGAGACAGACAGAGTGAGAGACAGACAGAGTGAGAGACAGACAAACAGAGTGAGACAGAGTGAGACACAGACAAACAGAGTGAGACACAAACAGAGTGAGACACAGACAAACAGAGTGAGACAGAGTGAGAGAGACAATGCAATAGTGAGAGAGACAGACAGACAGAGTGAGACACAGACAAACAGAGTGAGACAAACAGAGTGAGACACAGACAAACAGAGTGAGACAAACAGAGTGAGACAAACAGAGTGAGACAGACAGAGTGAGACAGACAGACAGACAGAGTGAGAGACAGACAGAGTGAGAGACCGACAGACAGAGTGAGATACAGACAGACAGAGTGAGATACAGACAGACAGAGTGAGATACAGACAGACATAGTGAGACACAGACAAACAGAGTGAGACACATACAAACAGAGTGAGACAGAGTGAGACACAGACAGAGTGAGACAAACAGAGTGAGACAAACAGACAAACAGAGTGAGACAGACAGACAGACAGACAGACAGACAGACAGACAGAGTGAGAGAGAGTGAGAGACAGACAGAGTGAGACACAGACAGAGTGAGACACAGACAGACAGAGTGAGACACAGACAGACAGAGTGAGACAGACAAACAGAGTGAGTCACAGACAAACAGAGTGAGAGAGACAGACACAGAGTGAGAGAGACAGACACAGAGTGAGAGAGACAGACAGACAGTGTGAGAGAGACAGAGACAGAGTGAGAGAGACAGACAGACATAGTGAGAGAGACAGACAGACAGAGAGTGAGAGAGACAGTGCGATAGTGAGAGAGACAGTGCGATAGTGAGAGAGACAGACAGAGTGAGAGAGACAGACAGAGTGAGAGAGACAGACAGAGTGAGAGAGAGAGACAGACAGAGAGACAGAGTGAGAGAGACAGACAAACCGAGTGAGAGACAGACAAACCGAGTGAGAGACAGACAAACCGAGTGAGAGAGACAGACAAACCAAGTGAGAGAGACAGACAAACCGAGTGAGAGAGACAGACAAACCAAGTGAGAGAGACAGACAAACCAAGTGAGAGAGACAGACAAACCAAGTGAGAGAGACAGACAAACCAAGTGAGAGAGACAGACAAACCGAGTGAGAGAGACAGAGTGAGAGAGACAGACAGAGTGAGAGAGACAGACAGAGTGAGAGAGACAGACAAACCGAGTGAGAGAGACAGACAAACCGAGTGAGAGAGACAGAGTGAGAGAGACAGACAGAGTGAGAGAGACAGACAAAGTGAGAGAGATAGACAGAGTGAGAGAGATAGACAGAGTGAGAGAGATAGACAGAGTGAGAGAGATAGACAGAGTGAGAGAGATAGACAGAGTGAGAGAGACAGACAGAGTGAGAGAGAGAGACAGACAGAGAGACAGAGTGAGAGAGACAGACAAACCGAGTGAGAGACAGACAAACCGAGTGAGAGACAGACAAACCGAGTGAGAGAGACAGACAAACCAAGTGAGAGAGACAGACAAACCGAGTGAGAGAGACAGACAAACCAAGTGAGAGAGACAGACAAACCAAGTGAGAGAGACAGACAAACCAAGTGAGAGAGACAGACAAACCAAGTGAGAGAGACAGACAAACCGAGTGAGAGAGACAGAGTGAGAGAGACAGACAGAGTGAGAGAGACAGACAAACCGAGTGAGAGAGACAGA
>NC_143036.1:67487500-67592500 GCF_057628025.1 Oncorhynchus mykiss
TGTAGATGTTCCAGTGGTCTGCATCAGTGGCTTGTAGGCTGTTTGTGGAAGCCAGGAGATGTTAAACATGTTTATGTTAATTAACGGTCAATTACTGTGAGACCGGCAGTTATTAGCTTGACAATCACCGGCTGACAAAATGTCATGACCACAGCCCTACTCTTGGATAGAAACATTGTGAACAAGGTTTTTAAAAAGGTATGTGGGCCTACTTCATCTCCACACACACACACACACACACACACACACACACACACACACACACACACACACACACACAGGCTGAGAACTTTGAGATTTGACCTACACAAGTGCATTTGATGGTAAAATACAGACAGGCCAATGTAATGATGTCTCTTGTAGATCAATTTCCACTGAAAGAAAATGTTGACCATATAAACCAGCCTAAATGATTATGATACAACAAAACTAAGTATTAAAAAAAGGGAACCCTATAGACATGGCTAAAGATGAGTTGGCTAAAGACGAGCAGAAAACTAGGGCAGACCTAGGTTAGAGTAGCAGTAAAAGTTGGTTTCAATTTCTCTCTTATTGTCTCTCCCCATGAGATCACCCACTGTGAAGTGACAGAAGTTTAAATGACCTACACCCACTCTCCAACCCCAAACCCCACTTCCCCCCTCTGTCTCTCCCTCCTCTCCTGACCCTAGGGTGCGGGGGAGGCAGGAGTGTGTGTGTGTGTGTGGTCGGGTCAGGGGAAATAGAGCTTGGCTAGTGGCGCGTGTCACTGTCACCCTGGACATGTCACAAGGCCCCCAGAGCACTGCTGCTGGCGGTGTGTGTGTGTGGGTATGAGAGGTGGGGTCGATAGGAAAGTGTCCATTATGCGTTCAACACCAACTCTTACTGGTTAATGAGGTATCGAACAGTCAGGAGGAAGGGGCATGCTTTTGCTCGCTCCACAGTGTACTGGCGGGTGGGGGGTGATGGGACATGACAGGGACCCATGGGGGGTTTAGGGTGAGGGGGTCGATGGCAAGCTGTCAACCAGACAAAGTTGGTTGAAAGTACTGCAAAAGGCCATTGAGTACACCACGACAAAAGAGTTAGCCTGTATGTCTCAGAACTGTCTATCTTTACTGCCTATGATAGGTGAGTGATTGGTTGTGTCTCTCTGTGTGTCTGTAGGGCCTCGGAGCCCCCCAGAGTCCGTGCTGCTATTGAGTACTCAATTTATCTCTGCTGTTCACTGATAAGGGCAGATGGCTGTTATTAACCGACAAACCTACAATTCCCATGTGGCATCTCATCTCTACCTCACTGTTCAATTACACTGATAGAAGAAACTACATTTCCCATGAGGCATCACAGCAATGCCCCACCGCACAATTACACTGTAATAGAAGAAACTGCATTTCCCATGGGGCATCATGTCTGCCTTCAGCACAATAGAAAAAACGACACATCCCCAAAGCACCTCATTTGTTCCTCTCGGCAGTTACACCAAATTGTAACAACTTCACTTGCACAAGGCATTTCACCACAGAATAATTACACTGTAACCCATATTTATTTGAACCTTTATTTAACTAGGCAAGTCAGTTCAGAAGAAATTATTCTCCTCAATGACGGCCTAGGAACAGTGGGTTAACTGCCTTGTTCAGAATGACAGATTTGAACCTTGTAAGCTCGGGGATTCGATCTAGCAACCTTTCGGTTACTAGTCCAATGCTCTAACCACTAGGCTACCTGCCTCCCCATATAACACCTACAAAGAAACTACACTACCCACGAGGCACATCATCCGTCCTCTCATAATAAAATGTACACTGCAACTCCCCAAAACACTACATTTCTCACGAGGCAGCACATCCATCCCTTCACAGTAGTGCAATTTACCTACACGGCCAAAATAAAAAAATCATCTGTTGGGAAATAAACTACAGATCCCATGGGGCATCTCATCTGCAGAACAGCACAGCAATTAAAAGCAAGTGTTGGTCTGATCCCCAGCTCTCATATCCCTCTTCAGCTTGGGCTTCAAGCAGCAGCGTACGTCCTTCTAAACTCTCCGGCTCCATCCACATCACAGCTGCCTTCTGCTCTCTCCCTCCCTCCCAAAACACTCCACACTCACATGCCTGCATCAGCACAAACACAAACACTGGAGCTAGCGATGCTAACACTGGAGCTAACACCAAAGTCAAAACAACAATCCTAGCTCAAAGCGCTAGATGAGTGTTGTGTATTAGCTTATGTCGCTACAAAGAGCCAACCAGGGCATAACATTAACATCCGCCAAATGTGGGTAGATTTAGGTAATGGTTGGTAACGTAAGTGGGTGGTCAATTTGCAGGGCTCTACAGTGCGGGCATTACATTTACAAATAAAAATATTGTAACGACCCTGGGTTTATAAGCGCGGAAATCGACTCTGCCGCACGAGCATGCTTTTGCAGCACAGTTGATAGCGCGCCGGACCTCGGGCTCGAATGTCGAGGGTATGAGACCTGCTCCCTGCCTGTTTCATTACAATATAGTGAAAAAGTCAAGAATGAGCACGTGCGAGGAAAATGCTGCAGTAGCTGTTTTCAAAGTATTTCTGCCGTTTTGTTTCATAGCTGCTAATCGCACAAATAAATATGAATCTATATCCCACCTCATGAAGCAACACTGCCTGGCAGGAGAGATTTGTGCACTGTGCTGATTCATTTCTGGAGGTGCTGCGTACAGGCATAAAAGTTGGTCAAATGTACTCTAAAGTCTACAAACGGAAACTTTGTCCTCGTGTTTCTTGGCTATTTACATTGTTTTGTTCACAAGGTTGGCTGTTTTTAAAATGGAAGTTTGAGTCTGCTGCTTCAACTGACGCAAAGAGATATTGTCTTCTCCTAGTCAAAACCAAATCTCTCACACACAGACCCGTGACAGGACTCCAGTGGCCTAGTTACCACGGTAACCTCCCAGCCTGAACATTTTGTCTCATCATAAAAAATGAAATTGAGTTTTATCTCACATTATTTCTTACTAATAAATGTTTTGTTTTAGAAACATGAATTATGGCCATCAGCGCGTGTATTTATATATTTTGTTTTACGTAATTGTGGCGCAAAAATATTTTGGCTGACCAATTTTTCCATCTACCTGCCACAGTGGCTGGTGGACCAAAAAGTACATTTTAGGCAGTTAACCCACTGTTCCTTGGCCATCATTGTAAATAAGAAGTTTTTCTTAACTTAACGGACTAGGGATAATATACGAGGTTCATGCTACGTTGGTGATTGATAATTAGCAAGAGGCTTCTGTGTTTTGTAATTCATTGTTAATTTGCAAAAGGGGAGATGATTAGCTTGTAGAGCTAATTAACTTTTTCGCTCGATGACAGCGTTCGCTTAGCGCAGCCTGATTGTGCGAGACGGGTTGGGAGTCAGTCAGTCATCTGACGTCGTCGCCTTTGGTTGGCCTACTTTTACTGTGGTGATCGAGCACCAAGATGGTGTCTGTATGACCGTACTGGAACTTAATGCTTTTTAATAGACTTCAACTTCAGTCATGGAATGAATCACTTTTGTGTCAGATAGGTCTCTGTGTGTGTGTGGTGACAGTATGCTGTGAATGTACCTGACAAGAGAATATTCTCTCGATGAAAGATGGTGAATGTACAGTTGAAGTCAGAAGTTTACATACACCTTAATCAAATACATTTAAACTCAGTTTTTCACAATTCATGACATTTAATCCCTGTCTTGGGTCAGTTAGGATCAACACTATATTTTAAGAATGTGAAATGTCAGAATAATAGTAGAGAGAATGATTTATTTCAGCTTTTATTTCTACCATCACATTCCCAGTGGGTCAGAAGTTTACATACATGCCATTTGTATTTAGTAGCATTGCCCTTAAATTGTTTAACTTGGGTCAAACGTTTCGGGTAGCCTTCCACAAGCTTACCACAATAAGTTGGTTGAATTTTGGCCCATTCCTCCTGACAGAGCTGGTGTAACTGAGTCAGGTTTGTAGACCTCCTTGCTTGCACACACTTTTTCAGTTCTGCCCACACATTTTCTATGGGATTGAGGTCAGGGCTTTGTGATGGCCACTCCAATACCTTGACTTTGTTGTCCTTATTAAGCCATTTTTCCACAACTTTGCAAGTATGCCTGGGGTCACTGTCCATTTGTAAGACCCATTTGCAACCATGCTTTAACTTCCTGACTGATGTCATGAGATGTTGCTTCAATATATCATTTTTTTCTCCCTCATGATGCCATCTATTTTGTGAAGTGCACCAGTCCCTCCTGCAGGAAAGCACCCCCACAACATGATGCCGCCACCCCCGTGCTTCACGGTTGGGATGGTGTTCTTCGGCTTGCAAGCATCCCCTTTTTTCCTCCAAACATAACGATGGTCATTGTGGCCAAACAGTTCTATTTTTGTTTCATCAGACCAGAGGACATTTCTCCAAAAAGTACGATCTTTGTCCCCATGTGCAGTTGCAAACCGTAGTCTGGCTTTTTTTATGGCGGTTTTGGAGCAGTGGCTACTTCCTTGCTGAGCGGCCTTTCAGGTTATGTAGATATAGGACTCGTTTTACTGTGGATATAGATACTTTGTAGCCGTTTCCTCCAGCATCTTCACAATGTACTTTGCTGTTGTTCTGGGATTGATTTTCACTTTTCGCACCAAAGTACGTTCATCTCTAGGAGACAGAACACGTCTCCTTCCTGAGCGTATGATGGCTGCGTGGACCCATGGTGTTTATACTTGCGTACTATTGTTTGTACAGATGAACATGGTACCTTCATGCATTTGGAAATTGCTCCCAAGGATGAACCAGACTTGTGGTCTACAATTTTTTTTCTGAGGTCTTGGCTGATTTCTTTTGATCTTCCCATGATGTCAAGCAAAGAGGCACTGAGTTTGAAGGTAGGCCTAGAAATACATACACAGGTACACCTCCAATTGACTCAAATGATGTCAATTAGCCTATCAGAAGCTTCTAAAGCCATGACATCATTTTCTGGACTTTTGCAAGCTATTTAAAGGCACAGTCAACTTAGTGTATGTAAACTTCTGACCCACTGGAATTGTGATAGTGAATTATACGTGAAATAATCTGTCTGTAAACATTTGTTAGAAAAATGACTTGTGTCATGCACAAAGTAGATGTCCTAACCGACTTGCCAGAACTATAGTTTGTTAACAAGAAATTTGTGGAGTGATTGAAAAACAAGTTTTAATGACTCCAACCTAAGCATATGTAAACTTCCGACTTCAACTGTATGTATGTGAGAGAGAAAGACATACAGAAAATGAGAGAGATAAAGGGAGAGTAAGAGATGGGACAGAGGGACATGCAGACAGTAAAAGACGGAGAGAGAGAGAGATTGGGTCCCAACCCAGTGCAATAAGATTAAAAGTGTTTACTGTGGAAAAGTGTGAGGAGGAAGTTACTGGTAGTTCTAGTAGTTACAGGTCTGGTAGTTATGTGGACGGGTCTGGTAGTTACGGGTCTGGTAGTTATGTGAACGGGTCTGGTAGTTATGTGGACGGGTCTGGTAGTTACGGGTCTGGTAGTTACGGGCCTGGTAGTTATGTGGACGGGTCTGGTAGTTACGGGTCTGGTAGTTATGTGGACGGGTCTGGTAGTTACGGGTCTGGTAGTTATGTGGACGGGTCTGGTAGTTACGGGTCTGGTAGTTACGGGGACGGGTCTGGTAGTTACGGGTCTGGTAGTTACGGGGACGGGTCTGGTAGTTACGGGTCTGGTAGTTACGGGGACGGGTCTGGTAGTTACGGGTCTGGTAGTTACGGGGATGGGCCTGGTAGTTACGGGGACGGGCCTGGTAGTTACGGGGACGGGTCTGGTAGTTACGGGGACGGGTCTGGTAGTTACGGGGACGGGTCTGGTAGTTACGGGGACGGGTCTGGTAGTTACGGGGACGGGTCTGGTAGTTACGGGTCTTGTAGTTATGTGGACGGGTCTGGTAGTTACGGGGACGGGTCTGGTAGTTACGGGTCTGGTAGTTACGGGGACAGGTCTGGTAGTTGCGGGTCTGGTAGTTACGGGTCTGGTAGTTATGGGGACGGGTCTGGTAGTCACGGGTCTGGTAGTTATGGGAACGGGTCTGATAGCTACGGGTCTGGTAGTTATGGTTACGGGTCTGGTAGTTACGGGTCTGGCAGTTATGGTTACGGGTCTGGTAGTTATGGGAATGGGTCTGGTAGTTACGGGTCTGGTAGTTACGGGTCTGGTAGTTATGGTTACGGGTCTGTTAGTTATGGGAACGGGTCTGTTAGTTATGGGAACGGGCCTGGTAGTTACGTGGACGGGTCTGGTAGTTACGGGTCTGGTAGTTATGGGGACGGGTCTGGTAGTTACGGGTCTGGTAGTTATGGGGACGGGTCTGGTAGTCACGGGTCTGGTAGTTATGGGAACGGGTCTGGTAGCTACGGGTCTGGTAGTTATGGTTACGGGTCTGGTAGTTACGGGTCTGGTAGTTACGGGTCTGGTAGTTATGGGAACGGGTCTGGTAGTTACGGGTCTGGTATATATACATATACATACACGCACACACAGTGGGGAGAACAAGTATTTGATACACTGCCGATTTTGCAGGTTTTCCTACTTACAAAGCATGTAGAGGTCTGTCATTTTTATCATAGGTACACTTTCTCTGTGAGAGACGGAATCTAAAACAAAAATCCCCAAAAATCACATTGTATGATTTTCAAGTAATTCATTTGCATTTTAATTGCATGACATACAGTGCCTTGCGAAAGTATTCGGCCCCCTTGAACTTTGCGACCTTTTGCCACATTTCAGGCTTCAAACATAAAGATATAAAACTGTATTTTTTTGTGAAGAATCAACAACAAGTGGGACACAATCATGAAGTGGAACGACATTTATTGGATATTTCAAACTTTTTTAACAAATCAAAAACTGAAAAATTGGGCGTGCAAAATTATTCAGCCCCTTTACTTTCAGTGCAGCAAACTCTCTCCAGAAGTTCAGTGAGGATCTCTGAATGATCCAATGTTGACCTAAATGACTAATGATGATAAATACAATCCACCTGTGTGTAATCAAGTCTCCTTATAAATGCACCTGCACTGTGATAGTCTCAGAGGTCCGTTAAAAGCGCAGAGAGCATCATGAAGAACAAGGAACACACCAGGCAGGTCCGAGATACTGTTGTGAAGAAGTTTAAAGCCGGATTTGGATACGAAAAGATTTCCCAAGCTTTAAACATCCCAAAGAGCACTGTGCAAGTGATAATATTGAAATGGAAGGAGTATCAGACCACTGCAAATCTACCAAGACCTGGCCGTCCCTCTAAACTTTCAGCTCATACAAGGAGAAGACTGATCAGAGATGCAGCCAAGAGGCCCATGATCACTCTGGATGAACTGCAGAGATCTACAGCTGAGGTGGGAGACTCTGTCCATAGGACAACAATCAGTCGTATATTGCACAAATCTGGCCTTTATGGAAGAGTGGCAAGAAGAAAGCCATTTCTTAAAGATATCCATAAAAAGTGTTGTTTAAAGTTTGCCACAAGCCACCTGGGAGACACACCAAACATGTGGAAGAAGGTGCTCTGGTCAGATGAAACCAAAATTGAACTTTTTGGCAACAATGCAAAGCGTTATGTTTGGCGTAAAAGTAACACAGCTGAACACACCATCCCCACTGTCAAACATGGTGGTGGCAGCATCATGGTTTGGGCCTGCTTTTCTTCAGCAGGGACAGGGAAGATGGTTAAAATTGATGGGAAGATGGATGGAGCCAAATACAGGACCATTCTGGAAGAAAACCTGATGGAGTCTGCATAAGACCTGAGACTGGGACGGAGATTTGTCTTCCAACAAGACAATGATCCAAAACATAAAGCAAAATCTACAATGGAATGGTTCAAAAATAAACATATCCAGGTGTTAGAATGACCAAGTCAAAGTCCAGACCTGAATCCAATCGAGAATCTGTGGAAAGAACTGAAAACTGCTGTTCACAAATGCTCTCCATCCAACCTCACTGAGCTCGAACTGTTTTGCAAGGAGGAATGGGAAAAAATTTCAGTCTCTCGATGTGCAAAACTGATAGAGACATACCCCAAGCGACTTACAGCTGTAATCGCAGCAAAAGGTGGCGCTACAAAGTATTAACTTAAGGGGGCTGAATAATTTTGCACGCCCAATTTTTCAGTTTTTGATTTATTAAAAAAGTTTGAAATATCCAATAAATGTCGTTCCACTTCATGATTGTGTCCCACTTGTTGTTGATTCTTCACAAAAAAATACAGTTTTATGTCTTTATGTTTGAAGCCTGAAATGTGGCAAAAGGTCGCAAAGTTCAAGGGGGCCGAATACTTTCGCAAGGCACTGTAAGTATTTGATACATCAGAAAAGCAGAACTTAATATTTGGTACAGAAACCTTTGTTTACAATTACAGAGATCATACGTTTCCTGTAGTTCTTGTCCAGGTTTGCACACACTGCAGCAGGGATTTTGGCCCACTCCTCCATACAGACCTTCTACCGATCCTTCAGGTTTCGGGGCTGTCGCTGGGCAATACGGACTTTCAGCTCCCTCCAAAGATTTTCTATTGGGTTCAGGTCTGGAGACTGGCTAGGCCACTCCAGGACCTTGAGATGCTTCTTAAGGAGCCACTCCTTATTTAATTTATTTTACCTTTATTTAACTAGGCAAGTCAGTTAAGAACAAATTCTTATTTTCAATGACGGCCGAGGAACAGTGGGTTGGTTAACTGCCTGTTCAGGGGCAGAACGACAGACTTGTACCGTGTCAGCTCGGGGGTTTGAACTTGCAACCTTCCGGTTACTAGTCCAACTCATTAACCACTAGGCTACCCTGCCAGTTGCCCTGTTTCGGGTCGTTGACATGCTGGAAGACCCAGCCACGACCCATCTTCAATGCTCTTACCGGGGGAAGGAGGTTGTTGGCCAAGATCTTGCGATACATGGCCCATCCTCCCCTCAATACGGTGCAGTCGTCCTGTCCCCTTTGCAGAAAAGCATCCCCAAAGAATGATGTTTCCAACTCCATGCTTCACTGTTGGGATGGTGTTCTTGGGGTTGTACTCATCCTTCTTCCTCCAAACACGGCGAGTGAAGTTTAGACCAAAAAGCTCTATTCATCCAGATGGTAATTGGCAAACTTCAGACGGGCCTGGACATGCGCTGGCTTGAGCAGGGGGACCTTGCGTGCGCTGCAGGATTTTAATCCATGAGGGCGTAGTGTGTTACTAATGGTTTTCTTTGAGACAGTGGTCCCAGCTCTCTTCAGGTCATTGACCAGATCCTGCTGTTTGGTTCTGGGCGGATCACTCACCTTCCTCATGATCATTGATGCCCCACAAGGTGAGATCTTCCATGGAGCCCCAGACCGAGGGTGATTGACCGTCATCTTGAACTTCTTCCATTTTCTAATAATTGCGCCAACAGTTGTTGCCTTCTCACCAATCTGCTTGCCTATTGTTCTGTAGCCCATCCCAGCCTTTTGCAGGTTTACAATTGTATCCCTGATGTCCTTACACAGCTCTCTGGTCTTGGCCATTGTGGAGAGGTTGGAGTCTGATTGATTGAGTGTGTGGACAGGTGTCTTTTATACAGGTAACGAGTGGAGAACAGGAGAGCTTCTTAAAGAAAAACTAACAGGTCTGTGAGAGCCGGAATTCTTACTGGTTGGTAGGTGATCAAATACTTATGTCATGCAATAAAATGCGAATTAATTACTTAAAAATCATACAATGTGATTTTCTGGATTTTTGTTTTAGATTCCGTCTCTCACAGTTGATGTGTACCTATGATAACAATTACAGACCTCTACATGCTTTGTAAGTGGGAAAATCTGCAAAATCGGAAGTGTATCAAATGCTTGCTCTCCCCACTGTATGTAAACATTAAAGTGACCAGTGTTCAATGACAATGTACAGCATAGGGTAAAAAGCAGTCTCTAAGGTAAAGGGTAGAGTACTAGCTGTTAGCTGGCTAGTGACAGTGTCTAAGATTCAGGCCAGGGTCCTGGGCAAAGGCCGGCTAGTGGTGACTATTTAACAGTCTGATGGCCTGGAGATAGAAGCTGTTTTTCAGTCTCTCGGTCAGAGCTATGATGCACCTGTACCGTTTCCTTCTCCTAGATTTTAGCGGTGTGAACAGACCGTGGCTTGGGTGGCCTTGGTGATCTCCTTGATAATCTTTTTGGCCTTTCCTGTGACACTGGGTACTGTAGATGTCCTGGAGGGCAGGCAGTGTGGGCTGACCGCAGCACCCTCTAGAGAACCCTGTGGTTGCAGATGATGAAATTGCTATGGTGATACAGCCCGCCAATATGCTCTCAAGGGTGCATCTGTAGAATGTTCTTAGGGAGTCAAGCCGGATTTCTTCAGCCTCCTGAGGTTATAAAGGCGCTGTTGCGCCTTCTTCACCACACTGAATGTGTGAAGGGACCATTTCAGGTGCTCTCTCTGCTCTCTCCTGTAGTCCACGATCAACTCCTTCGTTTTGTTGACGTTGAGGGTCGAGGTTATTTCCTGGCACCACTCCGCCAGGGCCCTCACCTCCTCCCTCTAGGCTGATGATTGAGTTGGAGACGTGCGTGGCCACGCAGTCATGGGTGATCAGGGAGTACAGGAGGGGGCTGAGCATGAACCCCTGTGGGACCCCTGGGTTGAGGATCAACGTGACAGAGGTGTTGTTGCCTAACTTCACCACTTGGGGTCAGCCCATAAGGAAGTCCAGGACCCAGTTCAACATGGAGGAGTTCAATCAGCATTAACAGCGTTTTAAATCACATCTCATTTAGAATGAAAGGTCTGATCCACCGCCGTTTACTTTAATTCCTGTGGATTATAATTCATCATGGCGGCGCTCTCAAAGACATGCAAATTCATGCAAATTCTGGATGCTAGCACCTTGCCTTCCCATTTTGCTGTGCACAACCTCTCTTTGGGCTAGGTGAAATAGAGAGGATGAAGAGCAAGAGAGGGATGGAAGGAGAAACATGACGAGGAGAAGAGAGGGATGGAAGAAGAGACAGGACTAGGAGAAGAGAGAGGGATGGAAGAAGAGACAGGACTAGGAGAAGAGAGAGGGGTGGAAGAAGAGACAGGACTAGGAGAAGAGAGAGGGGTGGAAGAAGAGACAGGACTAGGAGAAGAGAGAGGGATGGAAGAAGAGACAGGACTAGGAGAAGAGAGAGGGATGGAAGAAGAGACAGGACTAGGAGAAGAGAGAGGGATGGAAGAAGAGACAGGACTAGGAGAACAGAGGGATGGAAGAAGAGACAGGACTAGGAGAACAGAGTGATGGAAGAAGAGACAGGACAAGGAGAAGAGAGGGATGGAAGAAGAGACAGGACTAGGAGAAGAGAGGGATGGAAGAAGAGACAGGACTAGGAGAACAGAGGGATGGAAGAAGAGACAGGACTAGGAGAAGAGAGGGATGGAAGAAGAGACAGGACTAGGAGAACAGAGGGATGGAAGAAGAGACAGGACTAGGAGAAGAGAGGGATGGAAGAAGAGACAGGACTAGGAGAACAGAGGGATGGAAGAAGAGACAGGACTAGGAGAACAGAGGGATGGAAGAAGAGACAGGACAAGGAGAAGAGAGAGGGATGGAAGAAGAGACAGGACTAGGAGAAGAGAGGGATGGAAGAAGAGACAGGACTAGGAGAACAGAGGGATGGAAGAAGAGACAGGACTAGGAGAAGAGAGGGATGGAAGAAGAGACAGGACTAGGAGAAGAGGAAGATGGATGAGAAGGAAAATGGAGAAGGGGAGGCCGAGCGAGAGACGGGAAGATGGAAGGAGAGGCAGAGAGAATGTGAGCATAGGAGAGATGGATGGAGAGGGAGAGAGAGGGAGGGAGAGAGAGGGAGAGAGAGAAACATTAAAAGGGATGGGAGGAGCGAGTGCTCAGTTTGCGGGTGGGGGTGTGCCAGGGGTGACAGAGTGCCACTCTAGCCCGACAGAGAAGGGAGGGGGGTTAGTGCCAGGGCTCTCCCTAAAGATGGCCTCCCCTGCCAGCATGCCTGAGGGGCGAAGGCTTGAGAGAGGGGGAGACAGGAGGGGAGAGAGGAGGGGAAGGCATGTTCTCCATCACCCTGCCACACACACCACATGGCTTAAGGCTCTGAGGCAATGACCAGCGGAGGAGGTGTGTGTATGTGTGTGATAGTGTTTGTGTGTCAGGCTAAGGGGGAGGACCAGCCGTCGGCCCTGCCAAAGCTGTTGGAGTTAGTGAGTTTTACAGGGAGTTCCTAACTAATTTCAGGATATGAAAGGAGAGAGCACAGCAGTTCATACAGACTGCCTCCTGTCTGCATTCACCTGACACACTCTCACACTCTCCACCCGACAGGAGGGTGATGTACTATCTCCACCCGACAGGAGGGTGATGTACTATCTCCACCCGACAGGAGGGTGATGCACTATCTCCACCCGACAGTAGACTAGCTTGGGAGGGTGATGCGCTATCTCCACCCGACAGTAGAGTAGCTTGGGAGGGTGATGCGCTATCTCCACCCGACAGTAGAGTAGCTTGGGAGGGTGATGCGCTATCTCCACCCGACAGTAGAGTAGCTTGGGAGGGTGATGCGCTATCTCCACCCGACAGTAGAGTAGCTTGGGAGGGTGATGCGCTATCTCCACCCGACAGTAGAGTAGCTTGGGAGGGTGATGCGCTATCTCCACCCGAAAGTAGAGTAGCTTGGGAGGGTGATGTGCTATCTCCACCCGACAGTAGAGTAGTTTGGGAGGGTGATGTGCTATCTGGATACACTGTTGAGCTCTACTACAGTACCACCAGCGAGAGGTACAGGAGCGTGTGATCCAGTCTGAATGAATATTATCTCAGTAAGATACTCTGTGTGTGTGTGTGTGTGTGTGTGTGTGTGTGTGTGTGTGTGTGTGTGTGTGTGTGTGTGTGTGTGTTCCAGTCTGGATGAATACCAGCTATGTCCTCGTGGAATATCAATGCCCAGCAATATGTGTTTGTATGTAATAAGCCATAAGCCGATACTGTGTCATTAATCATTGACAATATGCAGGCCAGTAGCTTTCATTTGATCACACATTAGCCAATGCAATACACCTGAGATGTATTCCAGATCCCTGACTGCACCAAAGCAAACAGACGGCTGTTTTGATGCTATAGTAACCTGATATGCAATAAACTGTCATTTGAAATGTAATACCTGTGAATATACATATATGTCATGTCATCACTATGTATTGATGTAATATCCATAAAATGGTAATCCTATTTCTATAGTAATATCAAACATCATTTCTATGTATTACTGTGTAGGCCGAATACTAAGCAACAACTAGCCTATGCAATAACGTGTGTGGGCTCTTCAGCTAGGTTAGTCCTCTGTGTTGGGGGGCCTCTAGCTAACTGCCCGTCACGGCTCTGCACTCTTAAAGTTAGCCACTCTGGCCCTGCAGTGATGCATGCCTGGTTTTACTGCGCCTGACTCAGACCACACTCTCCCTATCTCAGCTCTTTATCTTCCCCTCCACACCTCCGCTGGCTGGCTCCCACCTTCTCTCTCTCTCTCTATATATATATATATCTATCCCCCTCACTCTCTCTCTATATATATCTATCCCCCTCACTCTCTCTCTCTATTCATCTATCCCCCTCACTCTATATATCTATCCCCCTCACTCTCTCTCTATATATATCTATCCCCCTCACTCTCTATTTATCTATCCCCCTCACTCTCTATATATCTATCCCCCTCACTCTCTCTCTATATATATCTATCCCCCTCACTCTCTCTCTCTATACATCTATCCCCCTCTCTCTCTCTCTCTATTTATCTATCCCCCTCACTCACTCTCTCTCTATTTATCTATCCCCCTCACTCTCTATATATCTATCCCCCTCACTATCTATATATCTATCCCCCTCACTCTCTCTCTATATATCTATCCCCCTCACTCTCTCTCTATATATATCTATCCCCCTCACTCTCTCTCTCTATTCATCTATCCCCCTCACTCTATATATCTATCCCCCTCACTCTCTCTCTATATATATCTATCCCCCTCACTCTCTCTCTCTCTTTATCTATCCCCCCCACTCTCAATATATCTATCCTCCTCACTCTCTCTCTCTATATATATCTATCCCCCTCACTCTCTCTCTCTATACATCTATCCCCCTCACTCTCTCTCTCTATTTATCTATCCCCCTCACTCTCTCTCTCTCTATTTATCTATCCCCTCACTCTCTCTCTATTTATCTATCCCCCTCACTCTCTCTCTCTCTCTATTTATCTATCCCCCTCACTCTCTCTCTATTTATCTATCCCCCTCACTCTCTCTCTATTTATCTATCCCCCTCACTCTCTCTCTCTCTCTATTTATCTATCCCCCTCACTCTCTCTCTATATATATATCTATCCCCCTCACTCTCTCTCTCTATTTATCTATCCCCTTCACTCTCTCTCTCTATTTATCTATCCCCCTTACTCTCTCTCTCTATTTATCTATCCCCCTCACTATCTCTCTCTATTTATCTATCCCTCTCACTCTCTCTCTATTTATCTATACCCCTCACTCTCTCTCTATTTATCTATCCCCCTTACTCTCTCTCTCTATTTATCTATCCCCCTCACTATCTCTCTCTATTTATCTATCCCCCTCACTCTCTCTCTATTTATCTATCCCTCTCACTCTCTCTCTATTTATCTATCCCCCTCTCACTCTCTCTCTATTTATCTATCCCCATCACTCTCTCTCTATATATATCTATCCCCCTCACTCTCTATATATCTATCCCCTCACTCTCTATATATCTATCCCCCTCACTCTCTCCATTTTCACCTCTCTCTCTATATATCTATCCCCCTCACTCTCTCCATTTTCACCTCTATATATCTATCCCCCTCACTCTCTATCTATCCCCCTCACTCTCTCCATTTTCACCTCTCTCTCTATTTATCTATCCCCTCACTCTCTATATATCTATCCCCCTCACTCTCTCCATTTTCACCTCTCTCTCTATATATCTATCCCCCTCACTCTCTATACATATATCCCCCTCACTCTCTATATATCTATCCCCTCACTCTCTATATATCTATCCCCTCACTCTCTCCATTTTCACCTCTCTCTATATATATCTATCCCCCTCACTCTCTCCATTTTCACCTCTCTATTTATCTATCCCCTTCACTCTCTCCATTTTCACCACTCTCTATATATCTATCCCTCTCACTCTCTATATATCTATCCCTCTCACTCTCTATATATCTATCCCCCTCAGTCTCTATATATCTATCCCCTCACTCTCTCCATTTTCACCTCTCTCTATATATCTATCCCCCTCACTCTCTCCATTTTCACCTCTCTCTATTTATCTATCCCCCTCACTCTATATATCTATCCCCCTCACTCTCTCCATTTTCACCTCTCTCTCTATTTATCTATCACCCTCACTCTATTTATCTATCCCCCTCACTCTCTATATATCTATCCCCCTCACTCTCTCCATTTTCACCTCTCTCTCTATTCATCTATCCCCCTCACTCTCTATATATCTATCCCCCTCACTCTCTATATATCTACCCCCTCACTCTCTATATATCTACCCCCTCACTCTCTCCATTTTCACCTCTCTATATATCTATCCCCCTCACTATCTCCATGTTCACCTCTATTCATCTATACCCCTCACTCTCTATATATCTATCCCCCTCACTCTCTATATATCTATCCCCCTCACTCACTATATATCTATCCCCCTCACTCTCTATATATCTATCCCCCTCACTCTCTATATATCTATCCCCCTCACTCTCTATATATCTATCCCCCTCACTCTCTATATATCTATCCCCCTCACTCTCTATATATCTATCCCCCCACTCTCTCCATTTTCACCTCTCTATTTATCTATCACCCTCACTCTATTTATCTATCCCCCTCACTCTCTATATATCTATCCCACTCACTCTCTCCATTTTCACCTCTCTCTCTATTTATCTATCACCCTCACTCTATTTATCTATCCCCCTCACTCTCTATATATCTATCCCCTCACTCTCTATATATCTATCCCCTCACTCTCTATATATCTATCCCCTCACTCTCTCCATTTTCACCTCTCTCTATATATCTATCCACCTCACTCTCTCCATTTTCACCTCTCTCTCTATTTATCTATCCCCCTCACTCTCCATTTTCACCTCTCTATTTATCTATCCTACACTCTCTCCATTTTCACCTCTCTATTTATCTATCCTTCTCACTATCTCCATTTTCACCTCTCTCTCTATTTATCTATCCTCCTCACTATCTCCATTTTCACCTCTCTCTCTATTTATCTATCCCCTCACTCTCTCCATGTTCACCTCTCTCTATTCATCTATCCCCCTCACTCTCTATATATCTATCCCCCTCACTCTCTATATATCTATCCCCCTCACTCTCTATATATCTATCCCCTCACTCTCTATATATCTATCCCCCTCACTCTCTCCATTTTCACCTCTCTCTATATATCTATCCACCTCACTCTCCATTTTCACCTCTCTCTCTATTTATCTATCCCCCTCACTCTCTCCATTTTCACCTCTATTTATCTATCCTCCTCACTCTCTCCATTTTCACCTCTCTCTCTATTTATCTATCCCCACTCTCTCCATGTTCACCTCTCTCTATTCATCTATCCCCCTCACTCTCTATATATCTATCCCCCTCACTCTCTATATATCTATCCCCCTCACTCTCTATATATCTATCCCCCCACTCTCTATATATCTATCCCCCTCACTCTCTATATATCTATCCCCCTCACTCTCTATATATCTATCCCCCTCACTCTCTCCATTTTCACCTCTCTCTATATATCTATCCACCTCTCTCCATTTTCACCTCTCTCTCTATTTATCTATCCCCCTCACTCTCTCTATATCTATCCCCCTCACTCTCTATATATCTATCCCCCTCACTCTCTCCATTTTCACCTCTCTATTCATCTATCCCCCTCTCTATTTATCTATCACCCTCACTCAATTTATCTATCCCCCTCACTCTCTATATATCTATCCCCCTCACTCTCTATATATCTATCCCCTTCACTCTCTATATATCTATCCCCCTCTCTCTCCATTTTCACCTCTCTCTATATATCTATCCCCCTCACTCTCTCCATTTTCATCTCTCTCTCTATTTATCTATCCTCCTCACTCTCTCCATTTTCACCTCTCTCTCTATTTATCTATCCTCCTCACTCTCTCCATTTTCATCTCTCTCTATATATCTATCCCCCTCACTCTCTCCATTTTCACCTCTCTATTTATCTATCCCCTCACTCTCTCCATTTTCATCTCTCTATTTATCTATCCCCCTCACTCTCCATTTTCACCTCTATTTATCTATCCCCCTCACTCTCTCCATTTTCACCTCTCTCTATTTATCTATCCCCCTCACTCTCTCGATTTATCCATCCCCCATTCTCTGTCATTCTCTCCTCTCCCTCTCTATCCCCCTCACTCTTCATTATTTTCCCCTCTCTATCCCCCGCTCTCCATTATTTTCTCCTCTCTATCCCTCTCTCCATTATTTTCTCCTCTCTCTCTTTATATCTATCCCCCTCACTCTTTCCATTTTCACCTCTCTCTATTTATCTATCCCTCTCTCTCTATTTATCCATCCCCCATTCTCTGTCATTCTCTCCTCTCTCTATCCCTCTCTCTATTTATCCATCCCCCATTCTCTGTCGTTCTCTCCTCTCTCTATCCCTCTCTCTATTTATCCATCCCCCATTCTGTCGTTCTCTCCTCTCTCTATCCCTCTCTCTCTATTTATCCATCCCCCATTCTGTCGTTCTCTCCTCTCTCTATCCCTCTCTCTCATTCCATCCCCCATTCTCTGTCGTTCTCTCCTCTCGCTATTCCTCTCTCTATCCATCCCCCATTCTCTGTCGTTCTCTCTCTCTCTCTATCCATCCATCCCCCATTCTGTCGTTCTCTCCTCTCTCTATCCCTCTCTCTCAATCCATCCCCCATTCTCTGTCGTTCTCTCCTCTCGCTATTCCTCTCTCTATATCCATCCCCCATTTTCTGTCGTTCTCTCTCTCTCTATTTATCCATCCCCCATTCTCTGTCGTTCTCTCCTCTCTCTCTATTTATCCATCCCCCATTCTCTGTCGTTCTCTCCTCTCTATTTATCCATCCCCCATTCTCTGTCGTTCTCTCCTCTCTCTATTTATCCATCCCCAATTCTCTGTCGTTCTCTCCTCTCTCTCTATATATATATATCCATCCCCCATTCTGTCGTTCTCTCCTCTCTCTATCCCTCTCTCTCTCTATTTATCCATCCTCATTCTCTGTCATTCTCTCTATTTATCCATCCCCCATTCTGTCGTTCTCTCCTCTATCTATCCCTCTCTCTCTCTATTTATCCATCCCCATTCTCTGTCGTTCTCTCCTCTCTCTTTCCCTCTCTCTCTCCATTTATCCATCCCCCATTCTCTGTCGTTCTCTCCTCTATGCATCCATCCCCCATTCTCTGTTGTTCTCTCCTCTCTATCCCTATCTCTCTCTATTTATCCATCCCCCATTCTCTGTCGTTCTCTCCTCTCTCTATCCCTCTCTCTCTATTTATCCATCCCCCATTCTGTCGTTCTCTCCTCTCTCTATCCCTCTCTCTCATTCCAACCCCCATTCTCTGTCGTTCTCTCCTCTCGCTATTCCTCTCTCTATCCATCCCCCATTCTCTGTCGTTCTCTCTCTCTCTATCCATCCATCCCCCATTCTGTCGTTCTCTCCTCTCTCTATCCCTCTCTCTCAATCCATCCCCCATTCTCTGTCGTTCTCTCCTCTCGCTATTCCTCTCTCTATATCCATCCCCCATTTTCTGTCGTTCTCTCTCTCTCTATTTATCCATCCCCCATTCTCTGTCGTTCTCTCCTCTCTCTCTCTATTTATCCATCCCCAATTCTCTGTCGTTCTCTCCTCTCTATTTATCCATCCCCAATTCTCTGTCGTTCTCTCCTCTCTCTCTCTATATATATATCCATCCCCCATTCTGTCGTTCTCTCCTCTCTCTATCCCTCTCTCTCTCTATTTATCCATCCTCATTCTGTCATTCTCTCTATTTATCCATCCCCCATTCTGTCGTTCTCTCCTCTATCTATCCCTCTCTCTCTCTATTTATCCATCCCCATTCTCTGTCGTTCTCTCCTCTCTCTTTCCCTCTCTCTCTCCATTTATCCATCCCCCATTCTCTGTCGTTCTCTCCTCTCTCTATGCATCCATCCCCCATTCTCTGTTGTTCTCTCCTCTCTATCCCTATCTCTCTCTATTTATCCATCCCCCATTCTCTGTCGTTCTCCTCTCTCTATCCCCCTCTATTTATCCATCCCCCATTCTCTGTTGTTCTCTCCTCTCTCTATCCCTCTCTCTCTCCATTTATCAATCCCCCATTCTGTCGTTCTCTCCTCTCTCTATCCATCCATCCCCCATTCTCTGTCGTTCTCTCCTCTCTCTATCCCTCTCTCTATTTATCCATCCCCCATTCTCTGTCGTTCTTTCCTCTATCTATCCATCCATCCCACATTCTCTGTCGTTCTCTCCCCTCTCTCTATTTATCCATCCCCCATTCTCTGTCATTCTCTCTATTTATCCATCCCCCATTCTCTGTCGTTCTCTCCTCTCTCTATCCCTCTCTCTCTCTATTTATCCATCCCCCATTCTATCGTTCTCTCCTCTCTCTATCCCTCTCTCTCATTCCATCCCCCATTCTCTGTCGTTCTCTCCTCTCGCTATTCCTCTCTCTATCCATCCCCCACTCTCTGTCGTTCTCTCGCTCTCTCTCTATCCATCCATCCCCCATTCTGTCGTTCTCTCCTCTCTCTATTTATCCATCCCCCATTCTCTGTCATTCTCTCCTCTCTCTATCCCTCTCTCTATTTATCCATCCCCCATTCTCTGTCGTTCTCCCCTCTCTCTATTTATCCATCCCCCATTGTCGTTCTCTACTCTCTCTATCACTCTCTCTCTCTCCATTTATCCATCCCCCATTCTCTGTTGTTCTCTCCTCTCTCTATCCCTCTCTCTCTATTTATCCATCCCCCATTCTGTCGTTCTCTCCTCTCTCTATCCCTCTCTCTATTTATCCATCCCCCATTCTCTGTCGTTATCTCCTCTCTATCCCTCTCTCTCTCTATTTATCCCATCCCCATTCTCTGTCGTTCTCTCCTCTCTATCACTCTCTCTCTCTATTTATCCATCCCCCATTCTGTCATTCTCTCCTCTATTTATCCATCCTCCATTCTATCGTTCTCTCCTCTCTCTATCCCTCTCTCTATTTATCCATCCCCCATTCTCTGTCGTTCTCTCTCTCTCTCTATCCATCCATCCCCCATTCTGTCGTTCTCTCCTCTCTCTATTCCTCTCTCTCAACCCATCCCCCATTCTCTGTCGTTCTCTCCTCTCGCTATTCCTCTCTCTATATCCATCCCGCATTCTCTGTCGTTCTCTCTCTCTCTCTCTCTCTCTCTCTCTATCCATCCATCCCCCATTCTGTCGTTATCTCCTCTCTATCCTTCCATCCCCCATTCTCTGTCGTTCTCTCCTCTCTCTATTTATCCATCCCCCATTCTCTGTCGTTCTCTCCTCTCTCTATTTATCCATCCCCAATTCTCTGTCGTTCTCTCCTCTCTCTATATATATATATATATATATATATATATATATATATATATATATATATATATATATATATATATATATATATATATATATATATATATATATATATATATATATATCCATCCCCATTCTCTGTCGTTCTCTCCTCTCTCTATCCCTCTCTCTCTCTCTATTTATCCATCCTCATTCTGTCATTCTCTCCTCTATTTATCCATCCCCCATTCTCTGTCGTCCTCTCCTCTCTCTATCCCTCCCTCTCTCCATTTATCCATCCCCCATTCTCTGTCGTTCTCTCCTCTCTCTACGCATCCATCCCCCATTCTCTGTTGTTCTCTCCTCTCTATCCCTATCTCTCTCTATTTATCCATCCCCCAGTCTCTGTCGTTCTCCTCTCTCTATCCCTCTCTATTTATCCATCCCCCATTCTCTGTTGTTCTCTCCTCTCTCTATCCCTCTCTCTCTCTATTTATCCATCCCCATTCTGTCGTTCTCTCCTCTCTCTATCCCTTCCTCTCTCCATTTATCCATCCCCCATTCTCTGTCGTTCTCTCCTCTCTCTATCCCTCTCTCTATTTATCCATCCCCCATTCTCTGTCGTTCTTTCCTCTATCTATCCATCTCTCTCTATTTATCTATCCCCATTCTCTGTCATTCTCTCCTCTATTTATCCATCCCCCATTCTCTGTCATTCTCTCCTCTCTCTATCCCTCTCTCTATCCATCCATCCCACATTCTCTGTCGTTCTCTCCCCTCTCTCTCTATTTATCCATCCCCCATTCTCTGTCATTCTCTCCTCTCTCTATCCCCCTCTCTCTCTATTTATCCATCCCCATTCTCTGTCATTCTCTCCTCTATTTATCCATCCCCCATTCTCTGTCGTTCTCTCCTCTATCTATCCCTCTCTCTCTATTTATCTATCCCCATTCTCTGTCGTTCTCTCCTCTCTATCTATCCATCCCCCATTCTCTGTCATTCTCTCCTCTATTTATTCATCCCCCATTCTCTGTCGTTCTCCTCTCTCTACCCCTCTCTCTCTCTATTTATCATCCCCCATTCTGTCATTCTCTCCTCTATCCATCCATCCCCCATTCTGTCGTTCTCTCCTCTCTCTATCCCTCTCTCTCAATCCATCCCCCATTCTGTCGTTCTCTCCTCTCGCTATTCCTCTCTCTATATCCATCCCCCATTCTCTGTCGTTCTCTCCTCTCTCTATCCCTCTCTCTATTTATCCATCCCCCATTCTCTGTTGTTCTCTCCTCTCTCAATCCCTCTCTCTCAATCCATCCCCCATTCTGTCGTTCTCTCCTCTCTATCCATCCATCCCCCATTCTCTGTCGTTCTCTCCTCTCTCTATCCCTCTCTCTATTTATCCATCCCCCATTCTCTGTTGTTCTCTCCTCTCTCTATCCCTCTCTCTATTTATCCATCCCCCATTCTCTGTCGTTCTCTCCTCTCTCTATTTATCCATCCCCCATTCTCTGTCGTTCTCTCCTCTCTCTCTCTATTCATCCATCCCCCATTCTCTGTCGTTCTCTCCTCTCTCTCTCTATTTATCCATCCCCCATTCTCTGTCGTTCTCTCCTCTCTCTCTATTTATCCATCCCCAATTCTGTCGTTCTCTCCTCTCTCTCTATATATATCCATCCCCCATTCTCTGTCGTTCTCTCCTCTCTCTATGCATCCATCCCCCATTCTCTGTTGTTCTCTCCTCTCTATCCCTATCTCTCTCTATTTATCCATCCCCCATTCTCTGTCGTTCTCCTCTCTCTATCCCTCTCTATTTATCCATCCCCCATTCTCTGTCGTTCTCTCCTCTCTCTATCCCTCTCTCTCTCTATTTATCCATCCCCCATTCTGTCGTTCTCTCCTCTCTATCTATCCATCCACCCATCCCTAATTCTGTCGTTCTCTCCTCTCTCTATCCCTCTCTCTCTATTTATCCATCCCCCATTCTCTGTCGTTCTCTCATCTATCCATCCATCCCTAATTCTCTGTCGTTCTCTCCTCTATCCCTCTCTCTCTCTATTTATCCATCCCCCATTCTCTGTCGTTCTCTCATCTATCCATCCATCCCTCATTCTCTGTCGTTCTCTCCTCTCTTTATCTATCCATCCATCCCCCATTCTCTGTCGTTCTCTATCCCTCTCTCTCTCCATTTATCCATCCTTCATTCTCTATCGTTCTCTCCTCTCTATCGACCTCCCTCTTTTTCTCTCCAACAATAGTAGCAGCTGGTACATACATTTATGATTATACGTATATTGTCTATCTTTATTACATGGACAATGCTTAAGTGTGTTGTCCATTTGCTACAGGGCATATCCACAAAACAGAGTTTCCCTTCAAATAAATCTAACAAATCCCGCTCTCCTCTATGAAAGACCAGCGCCTGAGAACATCAATTTGTCATCTGGAATACAATAATGTCAGGTGGGAAAAAACTGTTTGTTGTTGTAATATCACAAACGGACGTGGGAGTTTCCCCACTAAGCATTCCAGCTTTAAACATTTCAAAATAAAGGCCATTTGAGGAAATGGAAGCTGAGCTCAGTTAGTGGTCAGTCTTTAGCTGACAGAGGAGCTTTGTTTGCCAGGGGGACTTTAAAGTGATAAGGTAGAAGGCCTTCAGGGTGCTTTCACCTGTCTAGCCCCCCTCCCTTCTTTTAGACTATTAAAACTATACCACTTTAGACTATATCAATGAAAGAGATGCGCCCAGAGCCTTCACATCCCAGTCTGAACAGGCTGCATCGTTTCAGAGGGAGCAGCACAGGGGACATGACCAGCATAAGACAAACAGGCCTGACAGACTGCATTGCTCTATCAGCCTGTTTCAGTGGACAGCAGAGTTCAGACGGCATGGCTCTATCAGCCTGTTTCAGTGGACAGCAGGGTTCAGACTGCATGGCTCTATCAGCCTGTTTCAGTGGACAGCAGGGTTCAGACTGCATGGCTCTATTAGCCTGTTTCAGTGGACAGCAGGGTTCAGACTGCATGGCTCTATTAGCCTGTTTCAGTGGACAGCAGGGTTCAGACTGCATGGCTCTATCAGCCTGTTTCAGTGGACAGCAGTGTTCAGACTGCATGGCTCTATCAGCCTGTTTCAGTGGACAGCAGGGTTTTAATCACTGACTCTGTTCCAGTGGGTCGTTTCAACACAATACTGTTTACAGTCTCAGTGGCCCAAAGAGGTGAGCTCCCTGGCGACAAATACACACCATACAGTTACTTATTGACTGACGTGGGCTGACTAAGTGTCTTTCAATGGGTTGTAAAACTTTAGTGGTGGTATAGGGAAACGAGGGTGATTAAGTCTAAAATTCTGTGTGGGTGTGCATTCATATGTTTATGAGTGTTTATGTTCTGACCGGTGAGCCCATTTCTGTGTCTTTGTGTGTGAAAGTGTGTGTGCCAATTTGTACCTAAATGACAGAGTGGAGTAATGTCGGGGCGTGTAGGAGCGGTAATTGCGCCAGGAATAAATATTTCAGTTTTGTGCCTTTATCTTTCATTTACAGAGAGGCTTTGAGTCTGCCAGCTGAATTAGCATAATGAGGAAAGGCAAGCGAGCTGCACTTCATGACATTACAAAATGGCTGCCGTCAGAGGGGCCTGTCCTACTGAGAGCTAGACGTACCGAGAGGAGTGGAGAGATGCATCGCTTCAGATCGGGCCTTCATTATGGATTACTAAACATGTCAGCATTTAGCCACATGCTAGCACTTATTCATAACAAAAACATTGACCTGTTAGCATGGTAGCGTGAGGCTAACAGCCTTGTTGAAATAGACTAGACCCTTCACAGCCAGCCAGTCACATACACTGTCACCCAGTATCATGTTTTGGCCCTGACAAAGTCACTATGACCTGAAAACGTCTGGCACATGTCAGCGTAACCTTTTCTAAACTCTAGCGCCAATACATTTGGCCCAATGCTAGCACTGGTACATAAAACACATCTGTTTTGGCCATAGTGCCCTGATAAAGTCATTATAATACTGAAAACTTAAGGTAAACATAACTTTCATTTCTCTCTTCGAATTCCGCCAAGGCGGCCATTTTCCTACCATTTTCTGCAGGTGCTTCTCTTTCCGCACGTCCACCATGACCATGCCCTCCTTGACCAGGCTGAGGCCCACGTCGTCCTTGGAGTCGGCGAACTGCAGTGTGACATGGGGGCAGGTGACGCCGCTGTGCTCCACGTTGAGGAGACACTGGGTGTTCTGGATGTCCCGCACCAGGCTGTCTACCACGTCAGCACGCGCATCCTCCTAACGGGGGTGGAAGAGGAGGAGAGGGGAGGTCAAGGGGTTAGGTCACCCTGCTGGAGGCTGTTGAACCGGAACAGTTTATCCTGAAATCTTTAGTCCTCTAATAAAAGGGACTCATATTGTGCTCAGAGAGCGAGACAAGGAAGCCAATTAGGAGTAGTGAGGAGCAATAAGACACGCCCCGCCATGGCTTTAAAAAACAGGGATCAATTGAGTACACCCCAACATCCCCCATTCATCATTGCTCTGTCCCTCTCGCTTGCTCTCCTTCCTCCTTGCCCTGGTCCTGTCTCCATGGCAACCCCCGAGCAAGCTGCCCTTGGGGTGTGAATGTGGTGTGTGTCTCTGTGTGTGTATGTGTGGAGAGGGATGCTGAGTGTTCAAGGGGGAAAACTGAGGGGCTTTTTGTTTCTTCTTCTTCCTGTGGTCAGCTTGTCTCACACTCCGCGGGGGAGCTCAGGGCGAGAGAGGGAGGGAGAGGTGGTGAGAGAGACGGATGGAGGGAGAAAGAGAGCCAAGTGGACTGGGCGAGAAAGAGAGAGGAGGAGAGAGTGCCAAGGGGACAGGGTGGGGATATGCAATATGAATGAGGGCCTTCTGCTGAGTGGGACAGGACACTAACAGGGCCTTCTGCTGAGTGGGACAGGACACGAACAGGGCCTTCTGCTGAGTGGGACAGGACACGAACAGGGCCTTCTGCTGAGTGGGACAGGACACGAACAGGGCCTTCTGCTGAGTGGGACAGGACACGAACAGGGCCTTCTGCTTAGTGGGACAGGACACGAACAGGGCCTTCTGCTGAGTGGGACAGGACCCGAACAGGGCCTTCTGCTGAGTGGGACAGGACACTAACAGGGCCTTCTGCTGAGTGGGACAGGACACTAACAGGGCCTTCTGCTGAGTGGGACAGGACACTAACAGGGCCTTCTGCTGAGTGGGACAGGACACGAACAGGGCCTTCTGCTGAGTGGGACAGGACACTAACAGGGCCTTCTGCTGAGTGGGACAGGACACGAACAGGGCCTTCTGCTGAGTGGGACAGGAAACGAACAGGGCCTTCTGCTGAGTGGGACAGGACACGAACAGGGCCTTCTGCTTAGTGGGACAGGACACGAACAGGGCCTTCTGCTGAGTGGGACAGGACACGAACAGGGCCTTCTGCTGAGTGGGACAGGACACGAACAGGGCCTTCTGCTGAGTGGGACAGGACACGAACAGGGCCTTCTGCTGAGTGGGACAGGACACTAACAGGGCCTTCTGCTGAGTGGGACAGGACACGAACAGGGCCTTCTGCTGAGTGGGACAGGACACGAACAGGGCCTTCTGCTGAGTGGGACAGGACACGAACAGGTCTTTCTGCTGAGTGGGACAGGACACTAACAGGGCCTTCTGCTGAGTGGGACAGGACACTAACAGGGCCTTCTGCTGAGTGGGACAGGACACTGTAACAAGGTTAGTACTAGCATGCGCCTGAAATGGACCAGTGTGTGGATGGTCATAACTATGCATTCAACTATATATGCTAACAGAGGAGAATGTATTATATATGTTAACGTATATGCATGTATTAATATGAATATGTGTCTAAGTGAATGACTGACTGACAGTGTGTGTGTGTTTCTGTCTGTGTGGCCACTGGCCAGTTTGAGTCACAGCAGGTGAGTGAGATACCAGGCAGCACCCTCTCTACTCCAGGTGGCAGGGCAGAGAGGACATCTGGGGAGAAACGCTGTCACCACTAGTAACAGGCACAGAGAGAGAGGGAGGGTAGAGGAAAAAAACACAGAGCGAGAGAGATTGAGAGAGAGAGAGAACAAGAGAGATTGTGAGAGAGAGAGAACGAGAACAAGGGAGATTGAGAGAGAGAGCGAGAACAAGAGAGATTGAGAGAGAGAGAACAAGAGAGATTGAGAGAGAGAGAACAAGAGAGATTGAGAGAGAGAGAGAGAACAAGAGAGATTGAGAGAGAGAGAACAAGAGAGAGAGAGAGAGAACAAGAGAGATTGAGGACAAGAGAGATTGAGAGAGAGAGCGAGAACAAGAGAGATTGAGAGAGAGAGCGAGAACAAGAGCGATTGAGAGAGAGAGCGAGAACAAGAGATTGAGAGAGAGAGAACGAGATTGAGAGAGAGAGCGAGAACGAGTTTGAGAGAGAGAGCGAACGAGATTGAGAGAGAGAGCGAACGAGATTGAGATTGAGAGCGAGAACGAGATTGAGAGAGAGAACAAGAGAGATTGAGAGAGAGAGAGAACAAGAGAGATTGAGAGAGAGAGAGAACAAGAGATTGAGAGAGAGAGAACAAGAGAGATTGAGAGAGAGAGAGAGAACAAGAGAGATTGAGAGAGAGAGCGAGAACAAGAGAGATTGAGGGAGAGAGAACAAGAGAGATTGAAGGAGAGAGAGAACAAGAGAGATTGAGAGAGAGAGCTAGAACGAGATTGAGAGAGAGCGAGAACAAGAGAGATTGGGAGAGAGAGCGAGAACAAGAGAGATTGAGAGAGAGAGCGAGAACGAGATTGAGAGAGAGAGCGAACGAGATTGAGAGAGAGAGCGAACGAGATTGAGAGAGAGAGCGAGAATGAGATTGAGAGAGAGAGCGAGAACGAGATTGAGAGAGAGAACAAGAGAGATTGAGAGAGAGAGAGAACAAGAGAGATTGAGAGAGAGAGAGAGAACAAGAGAGATTGAGAGAGAGCGAGAACGAGATTGAGAGAGAGAACAAGAGAGATTGAGAGAGAGAGAGAACAAGAGAGATTGAGAGAGAGAGAGAGAACAAGAGAGATTGAGAGAGAGTGAGAACAAGAGAGATTGAGAGAGAACAAGATATATTGAGAGAGAGAGAGAATGAGAGATTGAGAGAGAGAGAGAACAAGAGAGATTGAGAGAGAAAACAAGAGAGATTGATAGAGAGAGATCTGACCAGAGATTTAGGAACAGAAGAGAGGAGAGAAATATTAGCTGAGAGAGAGAGGATATAAAGAAGATGGGTAAGAACCTCTGAGATAAAGAAAACATTTGCTTTGGCAATGTAAACATATTTTCCCATTCCAAAAAAGCCCCTTGAATTGAATAAAGAAAACAGGAACCAAACAAGAGCCAACAGAGGCAGAGAGAGACAGAGAGAGAGAAATAAAAGAGCCAGAAAGAGGGAAGTAGATAAAGGGAAATGGTGAAAGAGACAGATCAAATGAAAGAGCGGTAGAAAGACAAAGGTGGAGAGAGAAAAGGGGGATACAGCTGTGTCAGCTGTAGAGAGTGGAGGTGAGGCTGAGGCCTGGGCGGACAGATGGCCCACATCACCCTGCTGCAGCTTCACACTGACTCAGTGGAGAGGGGACAGCACACACACCTTGAACCCAGACACACACTCGAAAATAAACAAATATAAATATTGGGTAAGGACACACACATTACACACGCACCGACAGACACACATTACACACGGACACACACACACGGACACACACACACACGGCAACACATGGACACACACGAGCAGAACCACAAAAATAGACATCCTAGGCTAGGACACATACTAAGCTTAGACAGATGTAAAAACACACACTTTCCGTTCAGACCAAACCATGTGTTTTGATCTTAGCTATGTGATGCCCACTCAGACAAACCATGTGTTTTGATCTTAGCTATGTGATGCCCACTCAGACAAACCATGTGTTTTGATCTTAGCTATGTGATCCCACTCAGACAAACCATGTGTTTTGATCTTAGCTATGTGATGCCCACTCAGACAAACCATGTGTTTTGATCTTAGCTATGTGATCCCACTCAGACAAACCATGTGTTTTGATCTTAGCTATGTGATGCCCACTCAGACAAACCATGTGTTTTGATCTTAGCTATGTGATGCCCACTCAGACAAACCATGTGTTTTGATCTTAGCTATGTGATGCCCACTCAGACAAACCATGTGTTTTGATCTTAGCTATGTGATGCCCACTCAGACAAACCATGTGTTTTGATCTTAGCTATGTGATGCCCACTCAGACAAACCATGTGTTTTGATCTTAGCTATGTGATGCCCACTCAGACAAACCATGTGTTTTGATCTTAGCTATGTGATCCTCACTCAGACAAACCATGTGTTTTGATCTTAGCTATGTGATCCCCACTCAGACAAACCATGTGTTTTGATCTTAGCTATGTGATCCCCACTCAGACAAACCATGTGTTTTGATCTTAGCTATGCGATCCCCACTCAGACAAACCATGTGTTTTGATCTTAGCTATGTGATCCCCACTCAGACAAACCATGTGTTTTGATCTTAGCTCTGTGATCCTCACTCAGACAAAACATGTGTTTTGATCTTAGCTATGTGATGCCCACTCAGACAAACCATGTGTTTTGATCTTAGCTATGTGATGCCCACTCAGACAAACCATGTGTTTTGATCTTAGCTATGTGATGCCCACTCATATGTTTTGATCTTAGCTATGTGATGCCCACTCAGACAAACCATGTGTTTTGATCTTAGCTATGTGATGCCCACTCATATGTTTTGATCTTAGCTATGTGATGCCCACTCAGACAAACCATGTGTTTTGATCTTAGCTATGTGATGGCCACTCAGACAAACCATGTGTTTTGATCTTAGCTATGTGATGCCCACTCAGACAAACCATGTGTTTTGATCTTAGCTATGTGATGCCCACTCAGACAAACCATGTGTTTTGATCTTAGCTATGTGATGCCCACTCATATGTTTTGATCTTAGCTATGTGATGCCCACTCAGACAAACCATGTGTTTTGATCTTAGCTATGTGATCCTCACTCAGACAAACCATGTGTTTTGATCTTAGCTATGTGATCCCCACTCAGACAAACCATGTGTTTTGATCTTAGCTATGTGATCCCCACTCAGACAAACCATGTGTTTTTTGATCTTAGCTATGTGATCCCCACTCAGACAAACCATGTGTTTTGATCTTAGCTATGTGATCCCACTCAGACAAACCATGTGTTTTGATCTTAGCTATGTGATCCCCACTCAGACAAACCATGTGTTTTGATCTTAGCTATGTGATGCCCACTCAGACAAACCATGTGTTTTGACCTTAGCTATGTGATCCCCACTCAGACAAACCATGTGTTTTGATCTTAGCTATGTGATCCCCACTCAGACAAACCATGTGTTTTGATCTTAGCTATGCGATCCCCACTCAGACAAACCATGTGTTTTGATCTTAGCTATGCGACCCCCACTCAGACAAACCATGTGTTTTGATCTTAGCTATGCGATCCCCACTCAGACAAACCATGTGTTTTGATCTTAGCTCTGTGATCCTCACTCAGACAAAACATGTGTTTTGATCTTAGCTATGTGATGCCCACTCAGACAAACCATGTGTTTTGATCTTAGCTATGTGATGCCCACTCAGACAAACCATGTGTTTTGATCTTAGCTATGTGATGCCCACTCATATGTTTTGATCTTAGCTATGTGATGCCCACTCAGACAAACCATGTGTTTTGATCTTAGCTATGTGATGCCCATTCAGACAAACCATGTGTTTTGTTCTTAGCTATGTGATGCCCACTCAGACAAACCATGTGTTTTGATCTTAGCTATGTGATGCCCACTCATATGTTTTGATCTTAGTTATGTGATGCCCACTCAGACAAACCATGTGTTTTGATCTTAGCTATGTGATCCCCACTCAGACAAACCATGTGTTTTGATCTTAGCTCTGTGATCCTCACTCAGACAAAACATGTGTTTTGATCTTAGCTATGTGATGCCCACTCAGACAAACCATGTGTTTTGATCTTAGCTATGTGATGCCCACTCAGACAAACCATGTGTTTTGATCTTAGCTATGTGATGCCCACTCATATGTTTTGATCTTAGCTATGTGATGCCCACTCAGACAAACCATGTGTTTTGATCTTAGCTATGTGATGCCCATTCAGACAAACCATGTGTTTTGTTCTTAGCTATGTGATGCCCACTCAGACAAACCATGTGTTTTGATCTTAGCTATGTGATGCCCACTCATATGTTTTGAT
Source organism: Oncorhynchus mykiss (assembly GCF_057628025.1). NCBI lineage: Eukaryota > Metazoa > Chordata > Actinopteri > Salmoniformes > Salmonidae > Oncorhynchus > Oncorhynchus mykiss. The sequence goes on from NC_143036.1 coordinate 67,518,451, forward strand.
CTTAGTTATGTGATGCCCACTCAGACAAACCATGTGTTTTGATCTTAGCTATGTGATCCCCACTCAGACAAACCATGTGTTTTGATCTTAGCTATGTGATCCTCACTCAGACAAACCGTGTGTTTTGATCTTAGCTATGTGATCCCCACTCAGACAAACCATGTGTTTTGATCTTAGCTATGTGATCCCCACTCAGACAAACCATGTGTTTTGATCTTAGCTATGTGATCCTCACTCAGACAAACCATGTGTTTTGATCTTAGCTATGTGATCTCCACTCAGACAAACCGTGTGTTTCGATCTTAGCTATGTGATCTCCACTCAGACAAACCGTGTGTTTCGATCTTAGCTATGTGATCTCCACTCAGACAAACCGTGTGTTTTGATCTTAGCTATGTGATCCCCACTCAGACAAACCATGTGTTTTGATCTTAGCTATGTGATCCCCACTCAGACAAACCATGTGTTTTGATCTTAGCTATGTGATCCCCACTCAGACAAACCATGTGTTTTGATCTTAGCTATGTGATCCTCACTCAGACAAACCGTGTGTTTTGATCTTAGCTATGTGATCTCCACTCAGACAAACCGTGTGTTTTGATCTTAGCTATGTGATCTCCACTCAGACAAACCATGTGTTTTGATCTTAGCTATGTGATCTCCACTCAGACAAACCGTGTGTTTTGATCTTAGCTATCTGATCCCACTCAGATCATTACGGGCTTCTGAGAAATCCAGGGTTTTAACAGAGTTACAACACTGCTATAACACTAACGCACTTCAGAGTGCTTGACATAGTAAAAACACAGAGTGCTGAGTCAGACACACAAGTACAGACCTAGAGATATTATAAAGACTAGGGCTCTCAAACACACTCTGCCAAGTTATTAGTGTGTGTGTATATACACTGTACAGTATGTACATACACTGTATATACACTGAGCATACTTAAGCCATAAGGCCCGAGGGGGTGTGGTATATGGCTGTTCTTAGGCACAACGCAACACGAAGTGCCTGGATACAGAACTTAGCCGTTGTATATTGGCCATATATTACAAACCCTGAGGTGCCTTATTGCTATTATAAACTGGTTACCAACATAATTAGAGCTGCAAAAATAAATGTTTTGTCATACCTGTGGTATACGGTCTGATATACCACGGCTGTCAGCCAAATCAGCATTCAGGGCTCGAACCACCCAGTGTATAAAAAACATTAAGAACACCTGCTCTTTCCATGACATAGACTGACCAGGTAAAATAAATTGAACCAAAATCAAGGTTTCATAACTATTGGCACTCCTCATTTAGAACTTAGTGCAACCACCTCTGGCAAGGATAACAGCATGGAGTCCTTTCCTGTAATGTTTGACAAGGTTAAGGAACACATTTGGAGGGATTTTGGACCATTCCTCTATGCAGATCCTTTCAAGATCCTTCACATTCTTGGGTTTGCGCTTATCAACTGCCCTCTTCCACTCAGCCCACAGGTTTTCCATTGGATTGAGGTCCGGCGACTAGATGGCCATTGCAGAACATTGATTTTGTTGTCACAGAACCATTTCTGTGTGGATCTTAAGGTATGTTTCGGGTCATTATCTTGTTGGAAAGTCCACATACGGCCAAGTCCCAGCCCTCTGGCAGAGGCAACCAGATTGTCAGCCAAAATTGCCTGGTACTTGGTGGAATTAATTATGCCATCAATCTTAACCAGTGCCCCTGGACCTCTGTGCCCCTACATATTTCACTGTGGGTATGAGGTATCTTGAGGTTCCTTGTATGCATCTCTGTTTCGACGCCAAACATGCCGATGCTGTTATCTCATCTCATCTGACCAGAGCACCTTCTTCCAGTCATAATTTAAATGTTTGGCAAACTCCAAGCGCTTGCGTCTGTGTCTTGGGGTCAGAAAGGGCTTTCTTCTGGCAACCCTTCCAAAGAGCCTGTGGTTGTGGAGGTGGTGTCTGATAGTGCTTTTTGAAACCTGGTGAACCCAAGACGCCACCAAGACCTGCACAGTGATTATTGGGGATTTTCTTGCTTCTCTCACCATCCTTCTCCCTATCTTGGGGGGAAAAATACATTTGCGTCCTCTACCCATGAGGTTTTCAACAGTTCCATATCTTTTGCATTTTTTAATAATCACACTGACAGTGCTCAGTGGTATATTCAAATCGTTTGTGGATCTTCTTGTAGCTATTACCATGAAGGTCTACGACCATCTGTCTCTTTTTCGACTGCCAGTTCTTTTCTTTTCTTCATGGTGTTGGATGACAGCAGGATATTGCATGTGTGTTACCACATTTTAATACCCTATTGAAACAGGAAGTGATGTAATGTCTCAATACAGTTCCTTAAGACTTAGATAAACTTAAAGAAGTGGAATTTAATTAGTTATTTAATTTTGGTAGATGTTATTTACAATAACCTTTAAGGGTGCCATTAATTGTGAAACCTTGATTTTGAGGACATTGATTTTTAATTAAATCAATACATTTTGGTTGGTTCCATTGAAACATTAATAAAGTAACGTATTTCTCACATGTTGGTATTTTGAGTTTCTCTCTATAATTATATTGTTTATATTTGTTTAAGCATTATTTGAGCATTGCCAGTAATTTTGGAGCCCACTGTATGTATGTATATATATATATATATATATATATATATATATATATATATATATATATATATATATATATATATATATATATATATATATATACACACACACTACCATAACCCGTTCATATATGTATGTGTGTATGTATGCATATATGTATGTATGTGTGTATGTACAGTGCCATGCAAAAGTATTCAACCCCCTTGGCATTTTTCCTGTTATGTTGCATTACAACCTGTAATTTAAATAGATTTTTATTTGGATTTCATGAAATGGACATACACAAAATAGTCCAAATTGGTGAAGTGAAATGAAAAAAAAAGACTTATTTCAAAACATTATACAAAAAAAAGACTGAAAAGTGGTGCATTCATATGTATTCAACCCTTTGCTATGAAGCCCCTAAATAAGATCTGGTGCAACCAATTACCTCCAGAAGTCACATAATTAGTCAAATAAAGCATTTATACTCCTGTTCTGAAAGGCCCCAGATTCTGCAACACCACTAAGCAAGGGGCACCACCAAGCAAGCAGCACCATGAAGACCAAGAAGCTCTCCAAACAGGTCAGGGACAAAGTTGTGGAGAAGTACAGATCAGGGGTGGGTTATAAACAAATATCCAAAACATTGAACATCCCACAGAGCACCATTAAATCCGTTATTAAAAAATGGAAAGAATATGGCAGCACAACAAACCTGCCAAGAGAGGGCTGCCCACCAAAAATCATGGACCAGGCAAGGAGGGCATTAATCTGAGAGGCAACAAAGAGACCAAAGATAACCCTGAAGGAGCTGCAAAGCTCCACAGCGTCCATAGGACCACTTTAAGCCATACACTCCACAGAGCTGGCCTTTACGGAAGAGTGGCCAGAAAAAAGCCATTGCTCAAAGAAAAAAAATAAGCAAACACATTTGGTGTTCACCAAAAGGCATGTGGGAGACGGTATTCTGGTCAGATGAGAGTAAAATGTAGCTTTTTGACCATCAAGGAAAACGCAATTTCTGGCGAAAACCCAACACCTCATCACCCCAAGAACACCATCCCCACAGTGGTGGTGGCAGCATCATGCTGTGGGGATGTTTTTCATTGACAGGGACTGGGAAATTGGTCAGAACTTTAGGAATGATGGATGGCGCTAAATACAGGGAAATTCTTAAGGGAAACCTGTTTCAGTCTTACAGAGATTTGAGACTGGGACGGAGGTTCACCTTCTAGCAGGACAATGACCCTAAGCATAGTGCTAAAGCAACACTCAAGTAGTTTAAGGGGAAACATTTAAATGTCTTGGAATGGCCTAGTCAAAGCCCAGACCTCAATCCAATTGAGAATATGTAGTATGACTTAAAGACTGCTGTACATCAGCAGAACCCAGCCAACTTGAAGGAGCTGGAGCAGTTTTGCCTTGAAGAATGGGAAAAAATCCCAGTGGCTAGATGTGCCAAGCTTATAGACACATAAGAGACTTGCAGCTGTAATTTCTGCAAAAGGTGAGTCGACAAAGTATTGCCTTTTTGTTTTATTTTTTGTTTGTTTCACAATACAAAATATTTTGCATCTTCAAGTGGTAGGCATGTTGTGTAAATCAAATGATACAAACCTCCCCAAAAATATATTTTAATTCCAGGTTGTAAGGCAACAAAATAGGAAAAATGCCACGGGGGGTGAATACTTTCGCAAGCCACTGTATGTATGTGTCTGTGTGTACAAAACTTACGTCTTGTGGGACCTGGATGTAGGCGAAGGTGTACTCAGTGGCTTGTGCAGCCAGGGTCCGAATGCTGAAGGCTGGGGGAATGACAGCCAGGCGCGTGGACGGCACTATCTCCCTCTGTGGAGGTAGAGAAGTAGAGAGAGAGAGAAGTAGAGAGAGGTAGAGAGAGAAAGAGAGAGGTAGAGAGAGAGAGAGAGAGGTAGAGAGGGAGAGAGAGCGAGAAGGAGAGAGAGAGGTAGAGCGAGAGAGAGAGAGAGAGGTAGAGAGAGAGGTAGAGAGAGAGGTAGAGAGAGAGGTAGAGAGAGAGAGAGAGAGAGAGAGAGAGAGAGGTAGAGAGAGAGAGAGAGGTAGAGAGAGAGAGAGGTAGAGAGAGAGAGGTAGAGAGAGGTAGAGAGAGAGAGAGGTGTAGAGAGAGAGAGGTAGAGAGAGATAGGTAGAGAGAGAGAGAGAGAGAGAGGTAGAGGTGGAGAGAGAGAGGGAGAGAGAGGTAGAGGTGGAGAGAGAGAGGGAGAGAGAGGTAGAGGTGGCGAGAGAGAGAGGGAGAGAGAGGTAGAGGTGGAGAGAGAGAGGGAGAGAGAGGTAGAGGTAGAGAGAGAGAGGTAGAGAGAGGCAGAGAGAGAGAGAGAGGTAGAGAGAGAGAGGCAGAGACAGGCCTTTATTGCACCATGCAGAGCTTGGATGTGATGCATCCTCAACAAAATCAAAGAGCGCAACACAGAAACACTGTTTCACCTCAATTAGAGCTTCTTTCATCCACAAAACAAAGACCTCGCTTAACTACCACTGCTGTAAGCCCAAATATTCAAATACTGGGTCTGAAAGAGGAGAGAGATATGGAGGGATATCAACAAAGAGAGAGATATCAACAAAGAGAGAGAAAGAGAGCAATATGGAGGGATATCAACAAAGAGAGAGAGATAGCGATATGGAGGGATATCAACAAAGAGAGAGAGATATGGAGGGATATCAACAAAGAGAGAGAGATAGCGATATGGAGGGATATCAACAAAGAGAGAGAGATAGCGATATGGAGGGATATCAACAGAGAGAGATAGCGATATGGAGGGATATCAACAAAGAGAAAGAGATAGCGATATGGAGGGATATCAACAAAGAGAAAGAGATAGCGATATGGAGGGATATCAACAAAGAGAGAGAAAGAGAGCGACATGGAAGGATATCAACAAAGAGAGAGAAAGAGATCTATAGAGGGATATCAACAAAGAGAGAGAACGAGAGCGACATGGAGGGATATCAACAAAGACAGAGAAAGATCTATAGAGGGATATCAACAAAGAGAGAGAAAGATATGTAGGGATATCAACAAAGAGAGAGAGATATGTAGGGATATCAACAAAGAGAGAGAAAGAGAGCGACATGGAGGGATATCAACAAAGAGAGGGAGAGAGATATGTAGGGATATCAACAAAGAGAGAGAGATAGCGAAATGTAGGGATATCAACAAAGAGAGAGAAAGAGAGCGACGTGGAGGGATATCAACAAAGAGAGAGAAAGAGAGCGACGTGGAGGGATATCAACAAAGAGAGAAAGAGAGCGACATGGAAGGATATCAACAAAGAGAGAAAGAGAGCAATATAGAGGGATATCAACAAAGAGAGAAAGAGAGCGACATGGAAGGATATCAACAAAGAGAGAAAGAGAGCGACATGGAGGGATATCAACAAAGAGAGAAAGAGAGCGACATGGAGGGATATCAACAAAGAGAGAAAGAGAGCAATATAGAAGGATATCAAAAAAGAGAGAAAGAGAGCGACATGGAAGGATATCAACAAAGAGAGAAAGAGAGCGACATGGAGGGATATCAACAAAGAGAGAAAGAGAGCGACGTGGAGGGATATCAACAAAGAAAGAAAGAGAGCAATATAGAAGGATATCAAAAAAGAGAGAAAGAGAGCGACATGGAAGGATATCAACAAAGAGAGAGAAAGAGAGCGACATGGAGGGATATCAACAAAGAGAGAGAAAGAGAGCGACATGGAGGGATATCAACAAAGAGAGAGAAAGAGAGAGACATGGAGGGATATCAACAAAGAGAGAGAAAGAGAGCGACATGGAGGGATATCAACAAAGAGAGAGAAAGAGAGCGACATGGAGGGATATCAACAAAGAGAGAGAAAGAGAGCGACATGGAAGGATATCAACAAAGAGAAAGAGAGCGACATGGAGGAATATCAAGAAAGAGAGAGAAATAGATCTATAGAGGGATATCAACAAAGAGAGAAAGAGAGCGATATGGAGGGATATCAACAAAGAGAGAGAGCGATATGGAGGGATATCAACAAAGAGAGAAAGAGAGCGATATGGAGGGATATCAACAAAGAGAGAGAAAGATATCTATAGAGGGATATCAACAAAGAGAGAGAGAGAGATGGAGGGATATCAACAAAGAGAGAGAGAGATATGTAGGGATATCAACAAAGAGAGAAAGAGAGCGATATGGAGGGATATCAACAAAGAGAAAAAGAGAGCGACATGGAGGGATATCAACAAAGAGAGAGAAAGAGAGATATGGAGGGATATCAACAAAGAGAGAGAGAGAGAGATATGGAGGGATATCAACAAAGAGAGAGAAAGAGATCTATAGAGGGATATCAACAAAGAGAGAGAGATATGGAGGGATATCAACAGAGAGAAAGAGAGCGATATGGAGGGATATCAACAAAGAGAGAGAGAGAGAGAGATATGGAGGGATATCAACAAAGAGAGAGAAAGAGATCTATAGAGGGATATCAACAAAGAGAGAGATATGGAGGGATATCAACAAAGAGAGAGACAGAGATATGGAGGGATATCAACAAAGAGAGAGACAGAGATATGGAGGGATATCAACAAAGAGAGAGACAGAGAGAGAGATATGGAGGGATACCAACAAAGAGAGAGACAGAGAGAGAGATATGGAGGGATATCAACAGAGAGATATGGAGGGATATCAACAGAGAGATATATGGAGGGATATCAACAGAGAGAGATATGGAGGGATATCAACAGAGAGAGATATGGAGGGATATCAACAGAGAGAGATATGGAGGGATATCAACAGAGAGAGAGATATGGAGGGATATCAACAAAGAGATATGGAGGGATATCAACAGAGAGAGATATGGAGGGATATCAACAGAGAGAGATATGGAGGGATATCAACAAAGAGATATGGAGGGATATCAACAGAGAGAGATGGAGGGATATCAACAGAGAGAGAGATATGGAGGGATATCAACAGAGAGAGATATGGAGGGTTATTGAGAAAGAGATGGAGAAAGGGAGAGACAGTTTAACTGAAGTCTCTTAGACCAGGGGTTCTCAAACTGGGTCCTGGGGCCCCCCTTGGAACACGTTGTGGTTTTTGCCCTAGCACTACACAGCTGTTACAAATGATCCCAGCATGATGATAAGAAGGTTATCTGAATCAGCTGTGTAGTGCTTGGGCAAAAAACTAAATGTGCACCGACTTAGAGGGCTAACTCACGATCCTCTCTCTGCTCAGCAGAGCCCTGATATAATAGCTAGAGATAACCAGTCGCTTCCATAAACCTCCTATCTGACGACAACAGCAGCAGTGTCAACACAAACTTCCACAAACCTATCTGATAACAGAAGTGTCAAGACACTCAGGCAGTCAGTCTACTTTTGTCATTTTGCTCCAAAAACCAAGATGACGCAGCCACAAAACAACTGTAGACCAAAAGATTGTAAAACCCCACCTCGATCCATTCCTTTTCAATTAGTTTCAATTGGAATGTTGGTTAAAAGGTGCATGTTCCAGGCACAGAGGGACACAGAGTACCATGGAAAACTCAGAGGAAGGCTGGGACACAGAGTACCATGGAAAACTCAGAGGAAGGCTGGGACACAGAGTACCATGGAAAACTCAGAGGAAGGCTGGGACACAGAGTACCATGGAAAACTCAGAGGAAGGCTGGGACACAGAGTACCATGGAAAACTCAGAGGAAGGCTGGGACACAGAGTACCATGGAAAACTCAGAGGAAAGCTGGGTGGGACACAGAGTATCATCAAAAACTCAGAGGAAGGCTGGGACAGAGGAAGGCTGAGACACAGAGTACTATGGAAAACTCAAGAGGAAGGCTGGGACAGAGGAAGGCTGGGACACAGAGTACTATGGAAAACTCAAGAGGAAGGCTGGGACAGAGGAAGGCTGGGACACAGAGTACCATGGAAAACTCAAGAGGAAGGCTGGGACAGAGGAAGGCTGGGACACAGAGTACCATGGAAAACTCAGAAGAAGGCTGGGACAGAGGAAGGCTGGGACAGAGGAAGGCTGAGACACAGAGTATTATGGAAAACTCAAGAGGAAGGCTGGGACAGAGGAAGGCTGGGACACAGAGTACCATGGAAAACTCAGAGGAAGGCTGGGACACAGAGTACCATGGAAAACTCAGAGGAAGGCTGGGACACAGAGTACCATGGAAAACTCAGAGGAAGGCTGGGACACAGAGTACCATGGAAAACTCAGAGGAAAGCTGGGTGGGACACAGAGTATCATCAAAAACTCAGAGGAAGGCTGGGACAGAGGAAGGCTGAGACACAGAGTACTATGGAAAACTCAAGAGGAAGGCTGGGACAGAGGAAGGCTGGGACACAGAGTACCATGGAAAACTCAAGAGGAAGGCTGGGACAGAGGAAGGCTGGGACACAGAGTACCATGGAAAACTCAGAAGAAGGCTGGGACAGAGGAAGGCTGGGACAGAGAGTACCATGGAAAACTCGGAGGAAGGCTGGGACAAAGGAAGGCTGGGACAGAGGGATAGAGAGAGAGAGGGGAGAGTACAGTAAGAGAGAGGAGAAGGAAGACCTTGAGGGAATGACCTATCTATGTTTCTCTCTCTCCACACACACAAACACACACATGCACGCACGCGATTTAGGTCACAGAATGAGTGGGTAGTAGAAACGTGAGTTTGGAGTGAGGTAGGTGGACGTGATGCCATGGTACTCTAGACACACACACAAACAGACACACTGGGCCTGTGCAATTAATATGGGACACCTTTGGAGAGTAGAGGACATGTTTAAGCCTTAATGACCCATGGTTTAATAGGTGAATGTTTGGACTGCCCACACAGAGGAAAGAAGACATAATATTAATGACAGGAAAAATGGGAGATTTATTTAAGTCATATAGTTTGATAGCACAGTAAATGTGGAAATTATGACCAAATACGATGTGTTCTATGGTTATATGCAAATGACCGGGCAGTAATTTAGGCCGGACGATTTGATTAAGATGGAAAGACACGTTGAAGATCTGAAGTTTGATATTTTAATAGAAAGAATATTATTGATGTAAAAAGCTAGACGAGAATAATAACTGAGTGAGAGAAAGAGTTGGAGACAACATTAAAATGTGAGAACGAGAAATAGGGAATTATATACAGTGCCTTGCGAAAGTATTCGGCCCCCTTGAACTTTGCGACCTTTTGCCACATTTCAGGCTTCAAACATAAAGATATAAAACTGTATTTTTTTGTGAAGAATCAACAACAAGTGAAACACAATCATGAAGTGAAACGACATTTATTGGATATTTCAAACTTTTTTAACAAATCAAAAACTGAAAAATTGGGCGTGCAAAATTATTCAGCCCCTTTACTTTCAGTGCAGCAAACTCTCTCCAGAAGTTCAGTGAGGATCTCTGAATGATCCAATGTTGACCTAAATGACTAATGATGATAAATACAATCCACCTGTGTGTAATCAAGTCTCTGTATGAATGCACCTGCACTGTGATAGTCTCAGAGGTCCGTTAAAAGCGCAGAGAGCATCATGAAGAACAAGGAACACACCAGGCAGGTCCGAGATACTGTTGTGAAGAAGTTTAAAGCCGGTTTTGGATACAAAAATATTTCCCAAGCTTTAAACATCCCAAGGAGCACTGTGCAAGCGATAATATTGAAATGGAAGGAGTATCAGACCACTGCAAATCTACCAAGACCTGGCCGTCCCTCTAAACTTTCAGCTCATACAAGGAGAAGACTGATCAGAGATGCAGCCAAGAGGCCCATGATCACTCTGGATGAACTGCAGAGATCTACAGCTGAGGTGGGAGACTCTGTCCATAGGACAACAATCAGTCGTATATTGCACAAATCTGGCCTTTATGGAAGAGTGGCAAGAAGAAAGCCATTTCTTAAAGATATCCATAAAAAGTGTTGTTTAAAGTTTGCCACAAGCCACCTGGGAGACACACCAAACATGTGGAAGAAGGTGCTCTGGTCAGATGAAACCAAAATTGAACTTTTTGGCAACAATGCAAAACGTTATGTTTGGCGTAAAAGCAACACAGCTCATCACCCTGAACACACATCCCCACTTTCAAACATGGTGGTGGCAGCATCATGGTTTGGACCTGCTTTTATTCAGCAGGGACAGGGAAGATGGTTAAAATTGATGGGAAGATGGATGGAGCCAAATACAGGACCATTCTGGAAGAAAACCTGATTGAGTCTGCAAAAGACCTGAGACTGGGACGGAGATTTGTCTTCCAACAAGACAATGATCCAAAACATAAAGCAAAATCTACAATGGAATGGTTCAAAAATAAACATATCCAGGTGTTAGAATGGCCAAGTCAAAGTCCAGACCTGAATCCAATCGAGAATCTGTGGAAAGAACTGAAAACTGCTGTTCACAAATGCTCTCCATCCAACCTCACTGAGCTCGAGCTGTTTAGCAAGGAGGAATGGGAAAAAATGTCAGTCTCTCGATGTGCAAAACTGATAGAGACATACCCCAAGCGACTTACAGCTGTAATCGCAGCAAAAGGTTGCGCTACAAAGCATTAACTTAAGGGGGCTGAAAAATTTTGCACGCCCAATTTTTCAGTTTTTGATTTGTTAAAAAAGTTTGAAATATCCAATAAATGTCATTCCACTTCATGATTGTGTCCCACTTGTTGTTGATTCGTCACAAAAAAATACAGTTTTATATCTTTATGTTTGAAGCCTGAAATGTGGCAAAAGGTCGCAAAGTTCAAGGGGGCCGAATACTTTCGCAAGGCACTGTAAAAGGAGATTGAGCAAAATGAGACAGACAAGAGAGAGGAAAGAAATGCAGGTAGAGAACGCGAGAGAGGTATAGAACGCGATAGAGAGAGGTAGAGAACGCGATAGAGAGAGGTAGAGAACGCGATAGAGAGGTAGAGAACGCGATAGAGAGGGGTAGAGAACGCGATAGAGGTAGAGAACGTGATAGAGGTAGAGAACGCGATAGAGAGAGGTAGAGAACGCGATAGAGAGAGGTAGAGAACGCGATAGAGGTAGAGAACGCGATAGAGAGAGGTAGAGAACGCGATAGAGAGAGGTAGAGAACGCGATAGAGGTAGAGAACGCGATAGAGAGAGGTAGAGAACGCGATAGAGAGAGGTAGAGAACGCGATAGAGAGAGGTAGAGAACGCGATAGAGAGAGGTAGAGAACGCGATAGAGGTAGAGAACGCGATAGAGGTAGAGAACGCGATAGAGAGAGGTAGAGAACGCGATAGAGAGAGGTAGAGAACGCGATAGAGGTCGAGAACGCGATAGAGAGAGGTAGAGAACGCGATAGAGAGAGGTAGAGAACGCGATAGAGAGAGGTAGAGAACGCGATAGAGAGGTAGAGAACGCGATAGAGAGGTAGAGAACGCGATAGAGAGGTAGAGAACGCGATAGAGAGGTAGAGAACGCGATAGAGAGAGGTAGAGAACGCGATAGAGAGAGGTAGAGAACGCGAGAGGTAGAGAAAGCGATAGAGAGAGGTAGAGAACGCGATAGAGAGAGGTAGAGAAAGCGACAAGAGAGGCTAGAGGGGCAGACAAGAGAGAGAGAGGGGAGCCAGAGAGATTAAAAACAGATGAAGAGAGATATAGAAAGAGAGGGGGAAAGGGAGAGAGCCCTCCATAGCAGCAGCTTCCTAGTTGTTGTGGGGGCTCCCAGCCAGCTCAGAGAGAATCACACTTTCAGCAACATGCCAGGACGCATCACGTCTGCTATACTCAGCCCTGGGCGCCCGCTATGAGGTCACATAAATGCACCGCACTGCACCATGGGTAATCTCCCATGGGGGGAGGGTCGGCTGGATGGGCCACTTTGTGGCGGTGGTACGACACAGATGTGCAGAGATGCGTACACACACACTGCTTTCGTCATCCAGAGTATATAGAAAGACAGAAAAGGCCTGCAGAGCCATTTCCCAGACTAACAGCTCAGATAGGGATTATATTACTGGGAATATGGTGCTCTGAAGACAGAAACAACAAAGCCTCAACTACATAGGACATGATTGATGCCCTGCTTGATGGCGCTGTACAACTAAAGTTATTTTGATTCTGGGAAAGTGATTCCTGTGAATGGCATTCAGCCACAGAGTTGGCCACAGTTGGCCATTAACTAGGCTGATGCTCGATGCTGATGCTCGATGCTGATGCTCGATGCTAACCTGATAGAGCATCATCTGAGCCAGAGGAGAGACATAGGACCATCCTTCAAAGGACAAGTGATAGTTCTTTCATGATGGCTGCTTACCACTACACTTGTTGTTGTCGAGCTGAAGTCAGCTCCAAATGCATGTGGACCCACACACACACACATGAACAGACACACACACACATGAAAGGACGGACACACACACATGGTTACATACACATGAACAGACACACAGGCACACACGAACAGGGACACGCACACACACACGGTTACATACACATGAACAGACACACACACACCCACACACACGAACAGACACCCACACACACGAACAGACACACACACACACACGAACAGACACACACACACACGAACAGACACACACACACACGAACAGACACACACACACTAACAGACACACGCACACTAACAGACACACGCACACACACACAAACAGGCACACACGCACAGACACACACACACACACACACACACACGAACAGACACACACACACACGAACAGACACACACACACACGAACAGACACACACACACACACACACAAACAGACACCCACACACACAAACAGACACACACACACACACACGGACAGGGACACGCACACACACGGTTACATACACATGAACAGACACACACGCACACACGAACGGGGACACGCACACACGAACAGGGACACACACACGAACAGGGACACACGCACATACACAAACAGACACACACACACGCACAGACACACACGCACACACGCGAACAGACACACGCGCGAACAGACACACGCGCGAACAGACACACACGCGAACAGACACACACGCGAACAGACACACACGCGAACAGACACACACGCGAACAGACACACACGCGAACAGACACACACGCGAACAGACACACACGCACACAAACAGACACACACGCACACGAACAGACACACACGCACACGAACAGACACACACACACACGAACAGACACACACACACACGAACAGACACACACACACACACGAACAGACACACACACACCCACACGAACAGACACACACACACCCACACACACGAACAGACACCCACACACACGAACAGACACACACACACACACGAACAGACACACACACACACGAACAGACACACACACACACACACACACACGAACAGACACACACACACACACACGAACAGACACACGAACAGACACACACACACACACACACGAACAGACACACACACACACACACACACAAACAGACACACACACACACACACACGAACAGACACACACACGAACAGACACACACACGAACAGACACACACACGAAAAGACACACACACGAACAAACACGAACAGACACGAACAGGGACACACGCACACACACAAACAGACACACACACACACACACACACGAACAGACACACACGCACACACACACGAACAGACACACACGCGAACAGACACACACGCGAACAGACACACACGCGAACAGACACACACGCGAACAGACACACACGCACACAAACAGACACACACGCGAACAGACACACACGCACACAAACAGACACACACGCACAGACACACACACACGCACACACACAAACAGACACACAAACAGACACACACACACACACACGAACAGACACACACACGAACAGACACACACACACACAAACAGACACACACACGAACAGACACACACGAACAGACACACACGAACAGACACACACACGAACAGACACACACACGAACAGACACACACACGAACAGACACACACACGAACAGACACACACACGAACAGACACACACACGAACAGACACACACACGAACAGACACACACACGAACAGACACACACACGAACAGACACACACACGAACAGACACAGACACGAACAGGGACAAACAGACACGAACAGGGACACAAGCACACACACAAACAGACACACACGCACACACACGAACAGACACACATGCACACACACGAACAGACACACACGCGAACAGACACACACGCACACACACACAAACAGACACACGCACACACACACAAACAGACACACACGCACAGACACACGCGCACACACACACGAACAGACACACACACACACACGAACAGACACACACACACACACGAACAGACACACACACACACACACACGAACAGACACACAGACACACACACGAACAGACACACACACGAACAGACACACACACACACACACACACACACACACGAACAGACACACACGAACAGACACACACGCCAACAGACACACACGCCAACAGACACACACGCCAACAGACACACACGCCAACAGACACACACGCCAACAGACACACACGCCAACAGACACACACACACACACACAGAAACAGACACACACACGAACAGACACACACACACACAAACAGACACACACACAAACAGACACACACACAAACAGACACACACACAAACAGACACACACACGAACAGACACACACACGAACAGACACACACACACAAACAGACACACACACACACACACAAACAGACACACACACACGAACAGGGACACACACACACACACAAACAGACACACACACGAACAGACACACACACGAACAGACACACACACGAACAGACACACACACGAACAGACACACACACAAACAGACACACACACGAACAGACACACACACGAACAGACACAAACAGGGACACACACACACACGAACAGACACACACACACACACACACAAACAGACACACACACACACACACACAAACAGACACACACACACGAACGGGGACACACGCACAAACAAGGATACACACGCACGAACAGGGACACACACACACAGGCACACACAGACACAGGCACACACATACACAGGCACGGACAGAGGGACACATACACATGAACAGGGACACATACGCACAAACAATGATACACACGCACGAACAGGGACACACACACACAGGCACACACATACACAGGCACGAACAGGGACACACACACACACATGAACAGGGACACACATACACACATGAACAGGGACACACACATACACATGAACAAGGACACACACACACGAACAGGGACACACACACACACGAACAGGGACACACACAGACACACGAACAGGGACACACACACACACACACACGAACAGGGACACACACACACACACACGAACAGGGACACACACGAGCAGACACACACACAGGGACACACACGAGCAGACACACACACAGACACGAACAGGGACACACACGAGCAGACACACACACACAGACACACGAACAGGGACACACACAGACACACGAACAGGGACACACAGACACACGAACAGGGACACACAGACACACGAACAGGGACACACAGACGAACAGGGACACAGACACACACGAACAGGGACACACAGACATACACAAACAGGGACACACAGACACACACGAACAGGGACACACACACACACGAACAGGGACACACACACACACACGGACAGGGACACACACACACGAACAGGGACACACACACACACACGAACAGACACACACACACGAACACACACACACACACGAACAGGGACACACACACGAACAGGGACACACACACACACACGAACTGGGACACACACAGTCACACACACATGAACAGGGACACACACACACGAACAGGGACACACACACACGAACAGGGACACACACACACGAACAGGGACACACACACACGAACAGGGACACACACACACGAACAGGGACACACACACACACACGAACAGGGACACACACACACACGAACAGGGACACACACACACACGAACAGGGACACACACACACACACATGAACAGGGACACACACACACACACATGAACAGGGACACACACACACACACACACACACACACATGAACAGGGACACACACACACACACACACACACACACACATGACCAGGGACACACACACACACACACACACACACACATGAACAGGGACACACACACACATGAACAGGGACACACACACACGAACAGGGACACACACACACGAACAGGGACACACACACACGAACAGGGACACACACACACGAACAGGGACACACACACACGAACAGGGACACACACACACGGACAGGGACACACACACACACACGAACAGGGACACACACACACACGAACAGGGACACACACACACACGAACAGGGACACACACACACACGAACAGGGACACACACACACACACATGAACAGGGACACACACACACATGAACAGGGACACACACACACACATGACCAGGGACACACACACACACACACACACACACACGAACAGGGACACACACACACATGAACAGGGACACACACACACAAACGAACAGGGACACACACACACACATGAACAGGGACACACACAAAAACATGAACATACACACACACACACACACACGAACAGACACACACACACACACACGGACAGGTACACACACACACACACACGAACAGGGACACACACACACACGAACAGGGACACACACACACACATGAACAGGGACACACACACACACACATGAACAGGGACACACACACACACACACGAACAGGGACACACACACACACACACGAACAGGGACACACACACACACGAACACACACACACACACACATGAACAGGGACACACACACACACACACACACGAACAGGGACACACACAGTCACACACACGAACAGGGACACACACACATGAACAGGGACAAACACAGTCACACACACATGAACAGGGACAAACACACATGAACAGGGACACACACACATGAACAGGGACACACAGTCACACACACGGACACAAACACACAGGCAGGTACACACGTAGCGAGGGATAGAGCTATAAAGGTACTCCCGTAGAGAGGGATAGAGCTATAAAGGTACTCACGTAGAGAGGGATAGAGCTATAAAGGTACTCACGTAGAGATGGATACAGGTATAAAGGTACTCACATAGAGAGGGATAGAGCTATAAAGGTACTCCCGTAGAGAGGGATAGAGCTATAAAGGTACTCACATAGAGAGGGATAGAGCTATAAAGGTACTCATGTAGTGAGGGATACAGCTATAAAGGTACTCCCGTAGTGAGGGATACAGCTATAAAGGTACTCCCGTAGAGAGGGATATAGCTATAAAGGTACTCACATAGAGAGGGATAGAGCTATAAAGGTACTCACGTAGAGAGGGATATAGCTATAAAGGTACTCACATAGAGAGGGATAGAGCTATAAAGGTACTCCCGTAGTGAGGGATACAGCTATAAAGGTACTCATGTAGAGAGGGATAGAGCTATAAAGGTACTCCCGTAGAGAGGGATACAGCTATAAAGGTACTCCCGTAGAGAGGGATAGAGCTATAAAGGTACTCATGTAGAGAGGGATACAGCTATAAAGGTACTCACATAGAGAGGGATAGAGCTATAAAGGTACTCCCGTAGAGAGGGATACAGCTATAAAGGTACTCCCGTAGAGAGGGATAGAGCTATAAAGGTACTCACATAGAGAGGGATAGAGCTATAAAGGTACTCATGTAGTGAGGGATACAGCTATAAAGGTACTCACGTAGTGAGGGATACAGCTATAAAGGTACTCACGTAGAGAGGGATACAGCTATAAAGGTACTCACGTTGCCATAGTCGATGTAGAACACATGGACCTTTGCTGGCGATTGAACTTTCTCCACCCGGGCTCTGTACCTTTACAGAGGTAAGTGAAGGAACAGATGGAGGGGAAGATGAGAGAGAAAGAAAGGTGATAATTGAAAGAAAGAAGAGAGAGGTAGAGTAAGAGTGATAGAGATGAGAGAGAAAGGAGAGAGAAGATGAGGGAGAAGATGAGAGAGAGAGAGAAAGAGAGAGAAGATGAGAGAGATAGGGAGAAGATGAGAGAGGGAGAGAAAGGAGAGAGAGGAGAGAGGGAGAAGATGAGAGAGAGAGAGAGAGAGAGAGAGAGGAGAGAGAGGAGAGAGAGATCATTCCATTGTTATTTCCCAGGAGAGCTGGTGTGGTGGTGGATATGTCTGTAGTGATAAGGCCTTTGAGGAGAGAGACCCTATGGGATTTGAAATGTTCCATTTCAGACAGGCCACTGTATAGAAACAGGGGGAATTATATTGGCCTGTATGACTTGTTCATTTCAAGAGGTGTGTGAGAAATCATACGTCTACAATCTAAGCCTATAGTACCAGAAAAGCACAGAGTTAATCAAAAATAAAAGTTATTGAAGCCAATTGGTGAAGTAAATTGTGGGATAGCTCAGTGGGAAGGAGAGGCAAGTCAAAGAGCCTTTCAATCACTGTGTGGCCCACATCACCCACATTAACCTGAGGAGGAGAGGAGAGACAGGATGGACAGAAGGAGAAAACAAACGCTACTAACAATTAGGCAACGGTGGAGTGGACACAACAGGGGAGAGAGAGACATGTAGAGAGAAGACAGAGAATGATGAGAGAAGAGAGAGAGAGAGAGAGAGAGAGAGAGAGAGAGACAGAGACAGCGACAGAGACATACATGTAGAGAGAAGACAGAGAGAATGATGAGAAGAGAGATAGAAAAAGAAACAGTCAGGGAGAAAGTGACGAAAGAGAGCCAGACAAACAATGACAGAGCGAAAGAGAGAGAATGACAGACAAGCAGACTCATTCAGAACTCCTCAGTGGCTGCATTCAACAGGCCTTGAAAGGAACCCAACCCTAATTAGTCTTTAATAATTCCAGCAAATCTCCCTCCCTCCTCCTCAGAATAAAGAGGTACAACACTCACTATGGTTTGAAATTACCTCAATGAACAACAGACTAACAGGTCCCGGAAAAAACACTAAAACAAAAAATGTGTTTTGCATAAAAAGGAAGAACCACAGCTTTTCCTGGAAAGGAGTAACAACAGACTAGTGCTCTCCATGCACAACATGAGTAACAGCAGACTGGTGCTCTCCATGCACAACAGGAGTAACAACAGACTGGTGCTCTCCATGTACAACATGAGTAACAGCAGACTGGTGCTCTCCATGCACAACATGAGTAACAACAGACTGGTGATCTCCGTGCACAACAGGAGTAACAACAGACTAGTGCTCTCCATGCACAACAGGAGTAACAACAGACTAGTGCTCTCCATGCACAACATGAGTAACAGCAGACTGGTGCTCTCCATGCACAACAGGAGTAACAACAGACTGGTGCTCTCCATGTACAACATGAGTAACAGCAGACTGGTGCTCTCCGTGCACAACATGAGTAACAACAGACTGGTGCTCTCCGTGCACAACAGGAGTAACAACAGACTGGTGCTCTCCGTGCACAACAGGAGTAACAACAGACTGGTGCTCTCCGTGCACAACAGGAGTAACAACAGACTGGTGCTCTCCATGCACAACAGGAGTAACAATAGACTGGTGCTCTCCATGCACAACAGGAGTAACAACAGACTGGTGCTCTCCATGCACAACAGTAGTAACAATAGACTGGTGCTCTCCACACAAAACAAGAGTAACAACAGACTGGTGCTCTCCACGCACAACAGGAGTAACAATAGACTGGTGTTCTCCACACAAAACAGGAGTAACAACATACTGGTGCTCTCAATGCACAACAGGAGTAACAACAGACTGGTGCTCTCCATGCACAACAGGAGTAACAACAGACTAGTGTTCTCCATGCACAACAGGAGTAACAACAGACTAGTGTTCTCCATGCACAACAGGAGTAACAACAGACTGGTGCTCTCCATGCACAACATGAGTAACAACAGACTAGTGTTCTCCATGCACAACAGGAGTAACAACAGACTAGTGTTCTCCATGCACAACAGGAGTAACAACAGACTGGTGCTCTCCATGCACAACATGAGTAACAACAGACTGGTGCTCTCCATACACAACAGGAGTAACAACAGACTGGTGTTCTCCATACACAACAGGTGTAACAATAGGCAAGTGTTCTCCATACACAACAGGAGTAACAACAGACTGGTGCTCTCCATGCACAACAGGAGTAACAACAGACTGGTGCTCTCCATGCACAACAGGAGTAACAACAGACTGGTACTCTCCATGCACAACAGGAGTAACAACAGACTGGTGCTCTCCATGCACAACAGGAGTAACAACAGACTGGTGCTCTCCATGCACAACAGGAGTAACAATAGAATGGTGCTCTCCACGCACAACAGGAGTAACAATAGAATGGTGCTCTCCACACAAAACAGGAGTAACAACAGACTGGTGCTCTCCATGCACACAGGAGTAACAATAGAATGGTGCTCTCCATACAAAACAGGAGTAACAACAGAATGGTGCTCTCCATGCACAACAGGAGTAACAATAGACTGGTGCTCTCCACACAAAACAAGAGTAACAACAGACTGGTGCTCTCCACACAAAACAGGAGTAACAACAGACTGGTGCTCTCCATGCAAAACAGGAGTAACAACAGACTGGTGCTCTCCATGCACAACAGGAGTAACAATAGAATGGTGCTCTCCATACAAAAAAAGGTGTAACAATAGAATGGTGCTCTCCATACAAGACAGGAGTAACAACAGACTGGTGCTCTCCATGCACAACAGGAGTAACAACAGACTGGTGCTCTCCATACACAACAGGAGTAACAAAATACTGGTGCTCTCCATACACAACAGGAGTAACAACAGACTGGTGTTCTCCATACACAACAGGAGTAACAACAGACTGGTGCTCTCCATACACAACAGGAGTAACAACAGACTGGTGCTCTCCATACAAAACAGGAGTAACAATAGGCTAGTGCTCTCCATACAAAACAGGAGTAACAATATACTGGTGCTCTCCATACAAAACAGGAGTAACAACAGACTGGTGCTCGCCATACAAAACAGGAGTAACAACAGACTGGTGCTCTCCATACAAAACAGGAGTAACAATAGACTGGTGTTCTCCATACAAAACAGGAGTAACAATAGACTGGTGCTCTCCATGCACAACAGGAGTAACAGACTGGTGCTCTCTATACACAACAGGAGTAACAACAGACTGGTGCTCTCCATACAAAACAGGAGAAACAACAGACTGGTGTTCTCCATGCACAACAGGAGTAACAATAGACTGGTGTTCTCCATGCACAACAGGAGTAACAACAGACTGGTGCTCTCCATGCACAACAGGAGTAACAACAGACTGGTGCTCTCCATGCACAACAGGAGTAACAATAGACTGGTGTTCTCTATACAAAACAGGAGTAACAATAGACTGGTGCTCTCCATGCACAACAGGAGTAACACTAGACTGGTGCTCTCCATACAAAACAGGAGTAACAATAGCCTGGTGTTCTCCATGCACAACAGGAGTAACAAAAGACTGGTGCTCTCCATGCACAACATGAGTAACAACAGACTGGTGCTCTCCATGCACAACAGGAGTAACAATAGACTGGTGCTCTCCATACACAACAGGAGTAACAACAGACTGGTGCTCTCCATGCACAACAGGAGTAACAATAGACTGGTGCTCTCCATACACAACAGGAGTAACAACAGACTGGTGCTCTCCATACACAACAGTAGTAACAATAGAATGGTGCTCTCCATGCACAACAGGAGTAACATTAGACTGGTGCTCTCCATACACAACAGGAGTAACAACAGACTGGTGTTCTCCATACACAACAGGAGTAACAAAAGACTGGTGCTCTCCATGCACAACATGAGTAACAACAGACTGGTGCTCTCCATGCACAACAGGAGTAACAATAGACTGGTGCTCTCCATACACAACAGGAGTAACAACAGACTGGTGCTCTCCATACACAACAGTAGTAACAATAGAATGGTGCTCTCCATGCACAACAGGAGTAACATTAGACTGGTGCTCTCCATACACAACAGGAGTAACAACAGACTGGTGTTCTCCATACACAACAGGAGTAACAACAGACTGGTGCTCTCCATACACAACAGGAGTAACAACAGACTGGTGCTCTCCATGCACAACAGGAGTAACAACAGGCAAGTGCTCTCCATACAAAACAGGAGTAACAATAGACTGGTGTTCTCCATACACAACAGGAGTAACAACAGACTGGTGCTCTCCATGCACAACAGGAGTAACAATAGAATGGTGCTCTCAATGCACAACAGGAGTAACAATAGAATGGTGCTCTCCATACAAAACAGGAGTAACAACAGACTGGTGCTCTCCATGCACAACATGAGTAACAATAGACTGGTGCTCTCCACACAAAACAAGAGTAACAATAGACTGGTGCTCTCCATACACAACAGGAGTAACAACAGACTGGTGCTCTCCATACACAACAGGAGTAACAATATAATGGTGCTCTCCATGCACAACAGGAGTAACAATAGGCAAGTGTTCTCCATACAAAAGAGGAGTAACAATCGACTGGTGTTCGCCATACACAACAGGAGTAACAACAGACTGGTGCTCTCCATGCACAACAGGAGTAACAACAGACTGGTGCTCTCCATGCACAACAGGAGTAACAACAGACTGGTGCTCTCCATGCACAACAGGAGTAACAACAGACTGGTGCTCTCCATGCACAACAGGAGTAACAACAGAATGGTGCTCTCCATGCACAACAGGAGTAACAACAGACTGGTGCTCTCCATGCACAACAGGAGTAACAATAGGCAAGTGTTCTCCATACAAAACAGGAGTAACAATAGACTGGTGTTCGCCATGCACAACAGGAGTAACAATAGACTGGTGCTCTCCACACAAAACAAGAGTAACAACAGACTGGTGCTCTCCACACAAAACAGGAGTAACAACAGACTGGTGCTCTCCATACAAAACAGGAGTAACAACAGACTGGTGCACTCCATGCACAACAGGAGTAACAACAGACTGGTGCTCTCCATGCACAACAGGAGTAACAATAGAATGGTGCTCTCCATACAAAACAGGAGTAACAACAGACTGGTGCTCTCCATGCACAACAGGAGTAACAATAGACTGGTGCTCTCCACACAAAACAAGAGTAACAACAGACTGGTGCTCTCCACACAAAACAGGAGTAACAACAGACTGGTGCTCTCCATACAAAACAGGAGTAACAACAGACTGGTGCTCTCCATGCACAACAGGAGTAACAACAGACTGGTGCTCTCCATGCACAACAGGAGTAACAATAGAATGGTGCTCTCCATACAAAACAGGAGTAACAACAGACTGGTGCTCTCCATACACAACATGAGTAACAACAGACTGGTATTCTCCATACACAACATGAGTAACAACAGACTGGTGCTCTCCATACACAACATGAGTAACAACAGACTGGTGCTCTCCATACACAACAGGAGTAACAACAGACTGGTGCTCTCCATACACAACAGGAGTAACAACAGACTGGTGCTCTCCATACACAACAGGAGTAACAACAGACTGGTGCTCTCCATATAAAACAGGAGTAACAACAGACTGGTGCTCTCCATGCACAACATGAGTAACAATAGACTGGTGTTCTCTATACAAAACAGGAGTAACAATAGACTGGTGCTCTCCATGCACAACAGGAGTAACACTAGACTGGTGCTCTCCATACAAAACAGGAGTAACAATAGACTGGTGTTCTCCATGCACAACAGGAGTAACAATAGACTGGTGTTCTCCATGCACAACAGGAGTAACAATAGACTGGTGCTCTCCATACAAAACAGGAGTAACAATAGACTGGTGTTCTCCACGCACAACAGGAGTAACACTAGACTGGTGTTCTCCATGCACAACAGGAGTAACAACAGACTGGTGCTCTCCATACACAACAGCCAAAGGGAGTACGAGTGAACAAGAAGATAAAAATAATAATAAGTCCCAGCCACTGCATCTCACAGATGGCTCTTTTGAAATCTCTCCTCAACTATCGCTGGCGGATGCGAAAACGTAAAAGTTTTTGTTCCCAGAAGTTGAGTGAGGGGAGAGGGGGAGGGAGATGATGAGCTGTCCACCTGGCTAGGGAGGGGTGAGTCTCTATTTTTAATATTAGTTTGGCATTTCCCTTCTCTCCCTCTCCTTCCCACCGTCTCTCTCTCTCGGTCACCTCCTTGATGGGGCCCAAAGTCATAGCAGACACCCGGTGGCGCCCACCCGACGCACTTCGCCTCCGCGACTACCATCTGTCCCCGCCACCATCTGTAAACTTCACCGGCAACATCCGGTGTACCGGCTGGGTTGACGAGGGCTCAACACCTCTACAAAGCTCTGTTCTAAAAGGGGCCCTCTTAAAAACCAGGGCCGTTCAGGAGCCATGACTTTGTGATGTTCCTTTTATGGCAGGGCAGATTTAAAACCAGAAACAGTATGGACAAAGGGTAGATAAATAGGTAGGACGCTTTGTATTTTGGAAAGTTGATACTTGGTCTTTACAAACTATAAGAATAGATCCAGGCAAAAAGCCAAAGAGAAAGGGTGTGGGTAACTCACATCCAGGTTAAGGTCGGAGCTTATCAGTTGCTCTAATACGATCCTCTAATGTACATTTTGGCTGCACCCAAACGCCAACTATTAGCCCCGACTTGGGCACTAGTCATAAGGAAAGGGGATGGATTGGGCACTAGTCATAAGGAAAAGGGATTGATTGGGCACTAGTCATAAGGAAAAGGGATTGATTGGGCCCTAGTCATAAGGAAAGGGGATTGATTGGGCACTAGTCATAAGGAAAAGGGATGGATTGGGCACTAGTCATAAGGAAAAGGGATTGATTGGGCACTAGTCATAAGGAAAAGGGATTGATTGGGCACTAGTCATAAGGAAAAGGGATTGATTGGGCACTAGTCATAAGGAAAAGGGATTGATTGGGCCCTAATCATAAGGAAAGGGGATTGATTGGGCACTAGTCATAAGGAAAAGGGATTGATTGTAGGACCAATAGCTCTCTCTCTAACAGAAAGATCAGTTCCAAGACCTCAACATAGGGTCAGGTATTGTACTACACATTAAAATGGAGACATTGCAGCACCATGTGACAGAAAGATAAAACACGTACCACTCTCCGTCCGCGGAGAAATTGGCGATGCAGTAGTCCCCTCGGCGGGCAGCGTACGAGCCCTCCACTGGGGGCTGGGCGGCGATCTCTGCCCTCATGGTCTCCATCAGGTTCTCCAGCTGGGTGCCTGAGGGGCGGGGAGAGGGAGACATTTTCAATGTCTACAAACAGGCCCTTTGACTAGATGCCAACGGCATTAGTATTTGGCTCATATCCCATGTATCACTGTTGAGCCATACAGCGCTCTGCCCCAAAATGGACGCCCGATCGCAGTAACCACCATGGGGAAATTGGTCATCTCCGTTTCCTGTAGTAATTATCACCGCATTAGCACCATGTCACAAATACTAAATAATCCTATTTCTACTAGCCTTACCATCAGTGGAGACAGTCATAACCAAAACAGCATGAGTAAAAAGACTGAGCTCTGTGACGTGTCTACCAGTCACCAACCCATTGTCCTGTATGGGAGAACTATTAGGTGGAGATGCCAGAAAATGTGGCGGTGGATAATATCCATGTTTTGAAGAGGATGATAAGAGCGTCAGGTTGTGTGGATTCAGACTGCAATCACTAGTCCAGTGATTTGCGCTCAGCAGTAACACATGGCTAGCTGTCACGGCTGATGGCTCGGAGTGTGTGTGAAGAGGTATGGGATGTGTGTGCGTAAGTGTGTGAGAGAGAGTGTGAAGAGAGTGCAGATCGCTTACTCCAGCTAGTTTAGCAAAGTGCCCGATGTTGAAATTACATGGTGATTTGTTGACAACCTATTCCCATTGATTTCCCCTTGGGCCTTGGGCAATGTAACAACCAGGGCTATACACTGACTCAATAAAAAAAGAATGCCCCTTCGTCTGCACAGCAAGTGTGTGTGTGTGTGTGTGTGTGTGTGTGTGTGTGTGTGTGTGTGTGTGGGGAGGCTGGACATGGAAATATTCTCAACGATTGATGAAAAAAAGTAATTATTTCAAAGATGGCAGAGAAAAGCAAAACTAATTGCTAGTAATGAACATGCTACACCAGCCATAACACACAGAGGACAAAGGGTCGTTTCCCTTTGATGTGAGCCAGGTTGATAAGAGGTGATGTTTCAGCATGTGCCCCCGGGGGAGGTGGGGGGGTGATGTCCGCCACAAACATACAGACGTTCACACACAATGGCACCGCATATATGACATACACACACAGATCAGTGCAATCTGTGTAATCAGTGCAATCAGTGTAATCTGTGGCCCGTGAGCTTGAAGCATTACGGAAATGTGACATGGATGGGCTCCTCCACTGCATTACCAACGCTACTGAACGGGGGAGGTGTGTGTGTGTATTGGAGGGAGGTGTGTGTGTGTGTGTGTGTGTGTGTATATTTGAGGGAGGGTGGTGTGTGTTGGAGGGAGGTGTGTGTGTGTGTGTATTGGAGGGAGGTGTGTGTGTGTGTGTATTGGAGGGAGGTGTGTGTGTGTGTGTGTGTGTATTGGAGGGAGGTGTGTGTGTGTGTGTATTGGAGGGAGGTGTGTGTGTGTGTGTGTATTGGAGGGAGGTGTGTGTGTGTGTGTATTGGAGGGAGGTGTGTGTGTGAGTGTGTGTATTGGAGGGAGGTGTGTGTGTGTGTGTGTGTATTGGAGGGAGGTGTGTGTGTATTGGAGGGAGGTGTGTGTGTGTGTATTGGAGGGAGGTGTGTGTGTGTGTATTGGAGGGAGGTGTGTGTGTGTGTGTGTATTGGAGGGAGGTGCGTGTATGTGTGTGTGTATTGGAGGGAGGTGTGTGTGTGTGTGTGTGTATTGGAGGTGTGTGTGTGTGTGTGTGTATTGGAGGGAGATGTGTGTGTGTGTATTGGTGGGAGATGTGTGTGTGTGTGTGTATTGGAGGGAGATGTGTGTGTGTGTGTGTATTGGAGGGAGATGTGTGTGTGTGTATTGGAGGGAGATGTGTGTGTGTGTGTGTGTGTGTGTGTGTATTGGAGGGAGATGTGTGTGTATTGGAGGGAGATGTGTGTGTGTGTGTGTGTGTGTGTGTGTGTGTATTGGAGGGAGATGTGTGTGTGTGTGTATTGGAGGGAGATGTGTGTGTGTGTGTGTATTGGAGGGAGATGTGTGTGTGTGTATTGGAGGGAGATGTGTGTGTGTGTGTGTATTGGAGGGAGATGTGTGTGTGTGTGTGTATTGGAGGGAGATGTGTGTGTGTGTATTGGAGGGAGATGTGTGTGTGTGTGTGTATTGGAGGGAGATGTGTGTGTATTGGAGGGAGATGTGTGTGTATTGGAGGGAGATGTGTGTGTGTGTGTGTGTGTGTGTGTGTGTGTGTGTGTGTGTGTGTATTGGAGGGAGATGTGTGTGTGTGTGTATTGGAGGGAGATGTGTGTGTGTGTGTGTATTGGAGGGAGATGTGTGTGTGTGTGTGTATTGGAGGGAGATGTGTGTGTGTGTGTGTGTATTGGAGGGAGATGTGTGTGTGTGTGTGTGTATTGGAGGGAGATGTGTGTGTGTGTGTGTATTGGAGGGAGATGTGTGTGTGTGTGTATTGGAGGGAGATGTGTGTGTGTGTGTGTGTATTGGAGGGAGATGTGTGTGTGTGTGTGTATTGGAGGGAGATGTGTGTGTGTGTGTGGGGGGGGGGGGGGCAGCTTAATGTGTGTTGTGATCAAACAAACACCTCAAAGGCAAAGCCACATTAAACGAACGAACAAGCCACATCTCACACACACACCACTGCTCCCTCCCTCCGTCCCTCCCCAACAGCTCAGAGCTGTTAATGTGATTTTATTCCGGCCTGCATCAGAGCGTTTGTTTAAAAAAACGAGGGAATATTAAAAGTTCAAAAGAGAGTGAGCAGCCAGCTAGCGCTTAGCCAGCTACCTTAACATGATGTCATGTACGCTAAACAGGAGAGTGAAAACAGGAGGCTTGCGGGGGGGGGGTTAGGGGAGGTAAGGTAAGAGGGGGAGGTGGGGGTGTGTGTGTTTGTTGTGGGGTTTGGGGAGAGGAACGTGGCGTCCACATTCCTCACTGCCCATCCACTGGCACCCTGATGGCTAATGACTGCTGTTTGAGGGGAGCGAGGAGCGCACAGACATACACACACAAACACACGCTTGAGAAAGGCATCCTCAGTGTTTTGTAGGAGCAGCAGATTTAAGGAAACACGTCAGATCAACAACCCTCCCGTCTATCCCAGAGGTACAGCTCAGATAAACAACCCTACCCCCCCAACCCTCCCATCTATCCCAGAGGTACAGCTCAGATCAACAACCCTACCCCCCCAACCCTCCCGTCTATCCCAGAGGTGCAGCTCAGATTCAGATAAACAACCCTACCCCCCCAACCCTCCCATCTATCCCAGAGGTACAGCTCAGATCAACAACCCTACCCCCCCAACCCTCCCATCTATCCTAGAGGTACAGCTCAGATCAACAACCCTACCCCCCCAACCCTCCCATCTATCCCAGAGGTACAGCTCAGATCAACAACCCTACCCCCCCAACCCTCCCGTCTATCCCAGAGGTGCAGCTCAGATTCAGATAAACAACCCTACCCCCCCAACCCTACCATCTATCCTAGAGGTACAGCTCAGATCAACAACCCTACCCACCATATCCTCCCATCTATCCCAGAGGTACAGCTCAGATAAACAACCCTACCCCCCCAACCCTCCCATCTATCCCAGAGGTGCAGCTCAGATTCAGATAAACAACCCTACCCCCCCAACCCTCCCATCTATCCCAGAGGTACAGCTCAGATCAACAACCCTACCCCCCCAACCCTCCCATCTATCCCAGAGGTACAGCTCAGATCAACAACCCTACCCCCCAACCCTCCCATCTATCCCAGAGGTACAGCTCGTGACGGCCGCATAGTTGCGGCTGTGCAGCGCTCCGGCTGCCGGCGGAAGATTTATTCATCTAATTAAAAAAGTTTGAGAGAGAGCGTCTTCCTGCTTCCCCAGCCAGGAGTGGTAGTAGTAATGGTGTGTGTGTGTGCGTGCGTCTTTGCCTGGGTCACGAGGCATGCTCCACTTTGGGCCCAGAGAGATTTGATTAAATAATAAATAAGCTAAGAGGGAGTCCTCTCCAATCGCTATATAAAGCTTTAATGAAAACACTTAATTTAACCTAATTAATACCAGTGGCCTGGCATTACTGTGGAGGGGAAGGTACAGGAAGGAGGTAGGGTACAGAACACATGATGTAGCAGAGGCCTGGCATTACTGTGGAGGGGAAGGTACAGGAAGGAGGTAGGGTACAGAACACATGATGTAGCAGAGACCTGCCATTACTGTGGAGGGGAAGGTACAGGAAGGAGGTAGGGTACAGAACACATGATGTAGCAGAGGCCTGGCATTACTGTGGAGGGGAAGGTACAGGAAGGAGGTAGGATACAGAACACATGATGTAGCAGAGACCTGGCATTACTGTGGAGGGGAAGGTACAGGAAGGAGGTAGGGTACAGAACACATGATGTAGCAGAGACCTGGCATTACTGTGGAGGGGAAGGTACAGGAAGGAGGTAGGGTACAGAACACATGATGTAGCAGAGGCCTGGCAATACTGTGGAGGGGAAGGTACAGGAAGGAGGTAGGGTACACAACACATGATGTAGCAGAGACCTGGCATTACTGTGGAGGGGAAGGTACAGGAAGGAGGTAGGGTACAGAACACATGATGTAGCAGAGACCTGGTATTACTGTGGAGGGGAAGGTACAGGAAGGAGGTAGGGTACACAACACATGATGTAGCAGAGGCCTGGCATTACTGTGGAGGGGAAGGTACAGGAAGGAGGTAGGGTACAGAACACATGATGTAGCAGTGGCCTGGTATTACTGTGGAGGGGAAGGTACACAACACATGATGTAGCAGAGACCTGGTATTACTGTGGAGGGGAAGGTACAGGAAGGAGGTAGGGTACAGAACACATGATGTAGCAGAGACCTGGCATTACTGTGGAGGGGAAGGTACAGGAAGGAGGTAGGGTACAGAACACATGATGTAGCAGAGACCTGGCATTAATGTGGAGGGGAAGGTACAGGAAGGAGGTAGGGTACAGAACACATGATGTAGCAGAGGCCTGGCATTACTGTGGAGGGGAAGGTACAGGAAGGAGGTAGGGTACAGAACACATGATGTAGCAGAGACCTGGCATTACTGTGGAGGGGAAGGTACAGGAAGGAGGTAGGGTACAGAACACATGATGTAGCAGAGACCTGGCATTACTGTGGAGGGGAAGGTACAGGAAGGAGGTAGGGTACAGAACACATGATGTAGCAGAGGCCTGGTATTACTGTGGAGGGGAAGGTACAGGAAGGAGGTAGGGTACACAACACATGATGTAGCAGAGGCCTGGCATTACTGTGGAGGGGAAGGTACAGGAAGGAGGTAGGGTACAGAACACATGATGTAGCAGAGGCCTGGCATTACACCCCAAACAGAATAACTCCAGACAGAGCTGTAATCTCTGTAGTATGCAACAATAACCAAAATGTACATATACAGTGCCTTCGAAAAGCATCCAGACCTTGACCTTTTCCACATTTTGTTATGTTACAGCCTTATTCTAAAACTGATTAAATGGTCTTTTCCCCTCATCAACCCACAATACACAATACAGCATAATGAATGACAAAGCAAAAACAGATTTACAGACATTTATGTAAATGTATGCAATAAAAATAACTGAAATATGACATTTACATAAGTATTCAGACCCTTTACTCAGGACTTTGTTGAAGCACATTTGGCAACGATTACAGCATAGAGTCTTATTGGATTTGATGTTACAAGCTTGGCACAGCTGTACTTGAGGAGTTTCTCCCATTCTTCTCTGCAGATATTCTAAAACTCTGCCAGGTTGGATGGGGAGCGTCGCAGCACAGCTATTTTCAGGTCTATCCAGAGATGTTCGATCGGGTTCAAGTCCAGGCTCTGGCTGGGCCACTCACGGACATTCATTCTTGTCCCGAAGCCACTCCTACATTTTCTTGACTGTGTGCTTATGGTCGTTGTCCTGTTGGAAGGATAACCTTTGTATGATGTCCTGATCGCTCTGGAGCAGGTTTTCATCAAGGATCTCTCTGTACTTTGCTCTGTTCATCTTTTCCTCGATCCTGACTAGTCTCCCAGTCCCTGCTGCTGAAAAACATCCCAGGCTTGACACTGCCACCACCATGTTTCACCGTAGGGATGGTGCCAGGTTTCCACCAGACGTGATGCTTGGCATTCAGGCCAAAGGAGTTCAATCTTGGTTTTATCAGACCAGAGAATCTTGTTTCTCATGGCCTGAGAGTCTTTAAGTGTCTTTTGGCAAACTCCAAGCAGGCTGTCATGTGCCTTTTACTGAGAAGTGGCTTCCGTCTGGCCACTCTATCATAAAGGCCTGATTGGTGGAGTGCTGCAGAGATTGTTGTCCTTCTGGAAGGTTCTCTCATCTCCACAGAGAAACTCTGGAGCTCTGTCAGATTGACCATCGGGTTCTTGGTCACCACCCTGACCAGGCCCTTCTGCCCCAATTGCTCAGTTTTCATAGAGCTGGCCACCTGGACAGAGTCTTGGAGGTTCCAAACTTCTTCCATTTAATAATAATGGAGTCTTGGTTCTTGGTGACCTTGTATGTTTCAGACATGTTTTGGTACCCTCCCCAGATCTGTGCCTCAACACAATCCTGCCTTGGAGCTCTACAGACAATCCCTTCCACCCCATGGCTTGGTTTTTGCTCTAACATGCACTGCCAACTGTGGGACCTTATATAGACAGGTGTGTGCCTTTCCAAATCATGTCCAATCAATAGAGTTTACCACAAGTGGACTCCAACCAAGTTGTAAAAACATCTAAAGGATGATCAATGGAAACAGGATGCACAGGAGCTCAAATTCGAGTCTCATAGCAAAGGGTCTGAATACTTATGTAAATAAGGTACAGATGAAGTCAGAAGTTTACATACACTTAGGTTGGAGTCATTAAAACTCGTTTTTCAACCACTCCACAAATGTCTTGTTAACAAGTTGGCAAGTCGGTTAGGACATCTACTTTGTGCATGACAAGTAATTTTCCCAACAATTGTTTACAGACAGATTATTTCACTGTATCACAATTCCAGTGGGTCAGAAGTTCACACACCAAGTTGACTGTGCCTTTAAACTGCTTGGAAAATTCCAAAAAATGATGTCATGGCTTTAGAAGCTTCTGATAGGCTAATTGACATCGTTGAGTCAATTGCAGGTGTACCTGTGGATGTATTTCAAGGCCTACCTTCAAACTCAGTGCCTCTTTGCTTGACATCATGGGAAAATCAAAAGAAATCAGCCAAGACCCCAGATAAAAAATTGTAGACCTCCACAAGTCTGGTTCATCCTTGGGAGAAATTTCCAAACGCCTGAAGGTACCACGTTAATCTGTACAAACAATAGTACCTAAGTATAAACACCATGGGACCACACAGCCATCATACCGCTCAGGAAGGAGACGCGTTCTGTCTCCTAGAGTTGAACGTACTTTGGTGCGAAAAATGCAAATCAATCCCAGAACAACAGCAAAGGACCTTGTGAAGATGCTGGAGGAAACAGGTACAAAAGTATCTATATCCACAGTAAAACGAGTCCTATATCGACATAACCTGAAAGGCCGCTCAGCAAGGAAGAAGCCACTGCTCCAAAACCGCCATAAAAAAGCCAGACTACGGTTTGCAAATTGCACATGGGGACAAAGATGGTTTTTCTTCTTGGAGAAATGTCCTCTGGTCTGATAAACAAAATAAAACTGTTTGGCCATAATGACCATCGTTATGTTTGGAGGAAAAAAGGGGATGCATGCAAGCCGAAGAACACCATTCCAACCGTGAAGCACGGGGATGGCAGCATCATGTTGTGGGGGTGATTTGCTGCAGGAGGGACTGGTGCACTTCACAAAATAGATAGCATCACCAGGAAGGAAAATTATGTGGATATATTGAAGCAACATCTCAAGACATCAGTCAGGAAGTTAAAGCTTGGCAAATGGGTCTTCCAAATGAACAATGACCCCAGGCATACTTCCAAAGTTGTGGCAAAATGGCTTAAGGACAACAAAGTCAAGGTATTGCCCTGACCTCAATCCC
This sequence comes from Oncorhynchus mykiss, assembly GCF_057628025.1. Classification (NCBI taxonomy): domain Eukaryota; kingdom Metazoa; phylum Chordata; class Actinopteri; order Salmoniformes; family Salmonidae; genus Oncorhynchus; species Oncorhynchus mykiss. The sequence goes on from NC_143036.1 coordinate 67,552,318, forward strand.
AAAGAAAATTTGTGGGCAGACCTGAAAAAGCGTGTGCGAGCAAGGAGGCCTACAAACCTGACTCAGTTACACCAGCTCTGTCAGGAGGAATGGGCCAAAATTCACCCAACTTATTGTGGAAAGCTTGTGGAAGGCTACCTGAAGCGTTAGACCCAAATTAAACAATTTAAAGGCAATGCCACCAAATACTAATTGAGTGTATGTATACTTCTGACCCACTGGGAATGTGATGAAATAAATAAAAGCTGAAATAAATCACTCGCGACTATTTTTCTGACATTTCACATTCTTAAAATAAAGTGTTGATCCTAACTGACCTAAGACAGGGAATTTTTACTTGGATTAAATGTCATGAATTGTGAAAAACTGAGTTTAAATGTATTTGGCTAAGCTAAGTAAGCTTCCGACTTCAACTGTATGTTTTTTTGTTAAACCTTTTCGGGCTAGGTGGCAGTATTTTCACATCTGGATAAAAAGTGTGCCTAAAGAAAACTGCCTACTACTCAGGCCCAGAAGCTAGGATATGCATATAATTGGTAGATTTAGATAGAAAACACTCTAAAGTTTCTAAAACTGTTTGAATAATGTCTGAGTATAACAGAACTGATATGGCAGGTGAAAACCAGAAAAAAATCCATCCAGGGAAAAAAAAATTGAGGTCACTCTCTTTTCAATAGGTTTTCTATGGGGATCTAGATTTCTGTGGCACTAGCTTGCAGTTCCTATTGCTTCCACTGGATGTCAACAGTCTTAAAAATTGGTTGATATTTTTCCTTTGAGAAATGAAGAAGTAGGGCAGTTCAGAACGAGGGTCGAGTGAAGTGTACTGTTTGTTAGAGGCGCGTGACCTGAAAGCTCGCTCCACTTTGTTTTTATATCCGCTATTGAACGCAGTTTATCCCGTCTTAAATTTTAGTGATTATTTACGTAAAAAAATACCTAAAGTTGTATTAGGAAAGTTGTTTGAAATGTTTGGACAAAGATTACAGGTAACTTATTAGATATTTTGTAGTCATGTTGCGCGAGTTGGAACCGGTGTTTTTTCTGGATCAAACGCTCCAAATAAATTGACATTTTGGAGATATAACGACGGAATTAATTGAACAAAAGGACCATTTGTGATGTTTATGGGACATATTGGAGTGCCAACAAAAGAAGATCTTCAAAAGGTAAGGCATGAATTATATCGTTATTTCTGCATTTTGTGTCGCGCCTGGCGGGTTGAAATATGAATGTCATGTGTTTGTTTGGTGGGGTGCTATCCTCAGATAATCGCATGGTTTGCTTTCGCCGTAAAGCCTTTTTGAAATCTGACACGTTGGCTGGATTAACAACAAGTGTAGCTTTAATTTGGTGTATTGCATGTGTGATTTCATGGAAGTTTAATATTTCTAGTAATTTAATTTGAATTTGGCGCTCTGCCATTTCACCGGATGTTGTCGAGGGGTTCCGCTAGCGGAACGTCTAGCCATAACAGGTCTCAACCTGTTTTCACTTGGGTATTATGTGTAGATTGATGAGGAAACAAATAAATTCAATCCATTTTAGAATAAGGCTGTAACGTGGAAAATCTGAATACTTTCCGAAGGCACTGTAGGCTATGCTACATCCTATCCTATGAAAATCAGGGCAAGCACACAAACCCAAGAGTGGCCGGTGTGCTTATGAAACACCAATGTTAACCCTACCTTACATGTTCTCCTATGAGATCCATCCTCCAGGCCAGTGTCCTCATATAACACCAGTGGGGTTTAAAGCCATCCATGAGGTCATATGGCTGAGGTTACATAAGGAACAGTAGATCAGTACACAGCCGACAGCATCCCAAATGGCACCATATTCCCTATGTAGTGCCCTATCGGCCCTGGTTAAAAGTAGTGCACTATATAGGGAATAGGGTAACATATGGGAAGCAGTCATCTCTATGGATCACAGTGTAATTTCACTACTTGGTAGAAGCCTTAGATTCCCTCTAATTACAGTCAGGTGAGATTGAGTCAGACACTGTACATCTAATGGATGTGGAGGAAAAAGACGTTGGTTAGGGAGAAGGAACAGGGACCGTGTCTGTTACAGTGAACCTGCAGTCATGTTGATATTGACCAATGAGATGGTTATGTTTCTTGGTGATGGTTGTAGGCTGTTCACAGGGAGGACTTACATACAGAGCATAGCAAACCCCCCCCCCCCCCTACCCCCTACCCCCCCCACCACCACCACCCACACACACACGTCAATCCTTCTTCATTTCAAGTGCCATCCTGATTTAGTGGTGAACTTAAGCCTCTTAACTACTACATATTTCTCTGTGGTTTTGCTATCCATTATATAAACACACACACACACACCACAGGGCCAGGTGAGAGAGAACGATGACACTTGGTATTAGATTTAGCATGCAGCGCTGGGGTTCTGCAGCATTAGAATCTCCCTACCTACTGCCAGTCAGTTTATGGGTGGTCATTTGCTGTGCAGGCATCTTGGCCCAGGGTGACCTGTAGTGGAGGGCACTGCTTTATTACACACATCTATGCATGCAGATTCCCTTCCAGGTGTAGGCTTGGGCGGTAATGCACACACAAGGGAATGGGAAAGCGCTCACACACACACACACACACACACACACAGAGTGAGAGGAACGAAGACAAATACACTAGCACTCTCCAGCAAGCAGACACACACACAGAGAGAGAGCGAGAGAGAGCGAGAGAGAGAGAGAGAGAGAGAGGAATGAAGACACATACATTAGCACTCTGGCAAGCATAGATGCACCCCCCCCCCCCCCACACACACACACAGGTAAACAAACAGGTAAAGTGTTCCTTTTTTCAGCTTGAAAGAACATAATTCCAACCCAACCGATGTGTAAAAAACATAAAACAGCCTACATCTCCCTCTGTCTGTTTGCACACACTGCCGAGAAATGTAAAGATAAACCCTGTGAGTGTCCAGTGACCCGATGCCTACGGTTGGTTTCCTGCCTTCAGCAACCCAGAGAGATCTGCAACATGCATCTCTGGCAAATCCAAATCAGGCTAGGAGAAATACCAGGAGAGTCCCAGTTCCCAATTCCACGTTGGTTTGAAGAAAAGAAAAAACAGACAAATCTATGAATTTGCAGTCTCAGTGTAAGAGGCTAATGGGTCTCCAGTGTGACAGGCCTCGCTTTGTGTATTTGCTAGTGAGCAAAAGCACTGATCCACATAAAGTGAAGACTGTTCCAGATCTCTTTTCTCCTCCTTCCCTCTCTTCCCTCTCACTCTGTTCTGTAATTTGTTGATGAACCATTATGGTTGCAGCTGTTGGTAAATCCTATGTAATTACATTGTAAATGCCCCGCGTGGAACGGAGAAAGCGATTAGGCTTTAGAGAAGAGAAAATGATTTTAGTTGGGGTTGATTAAAATGGCATTTGGCTGTGCTGTGGCGAATGAGGCGTACTAGAGGAAAGAAAACAAAAAGCAATGAAAACACTGGATCATGTTGTCCTCTGCACTCGACCGAAGGCCACGCGGAATCCTATTTGACCAAATCATTACCATCAACAACGGAAATCATCCCATCCAGAATGAAACAGAAGACCAGAGAACAGATTAAAGAATCACTGCTAAATGGTTACTAAAAAGCTGGGATAATTCCAATTCCCTTCCCAAATGAAGAAATTAAACACAAAATCACTGTTAAGCATTTTCCAAATGATGCAGAAACTCTAATTCAGGACACCCAAAGAGAGAAAAAGGGGAACAGAAAACCAAGAACAGGAGAAGCGCAGAAAGAGGCAACATTTCACCAGCTGTAATCAGCTCAATATTCAAATGTATGAGATGCACACAGCGGCATCTAGAAAGGAGCACACCCAGGGAAATGTGTAACTAACCTAAAAACAACACTTATTCTGGGAGGTCTCAGAAGACTCTCATTTCCATTTAGTACATGTTGTTCCCGGCGTCTTTATCAGATCTGCTTTATAGGCACTGGTGTCTGAACTAGCTTATATTAGCAGTTGTAACGCTGCCGCTTCTGATGTGTGCATACGGTGTGTGTGAATGTGTGTGTGCACGGGCAGTCTGAATGATGACACCGGGCTGAGGCACACAGTGCTAACTCTACCTGCTAGTTTGGCCTGTTAAATATGCATGAGGTTTGGAACGGCTTCATCCTCTAGGGGGACGGCGGCTTGTGTTAAAGAACTTCCAGGTGGGAACGGGAACAACACTGCTGATTACACACACACACACACACACACACACACACACACACAATGATAACAGACAACCTACCCCAACACAGACAAAGGAGGTACTGGAGATGCAGGGGGAGAGATAAAATGGCTTTATGGGGAGCAATTTACTCCTCTTTTGGGCACCAGTTGCGAGAAAGTGTCGACAGCCGCTGTCTGTGCGTGGAGCGAGGCCGCCATAACAAACAAATGATGGCAGAGCCTCAATAATGCCCACTCTGCCTGTGGAAGAGCGTTTCAGAGTCGCATCGCACAGCACTCTCTTCCTCTCTCAATTTTTCTCTCCCCCTCCTGGCAGTCGGAGAGGGGGCCCTCTCCACCAAATTACAGTTTCTGTCATTTGAAAACCCAGAAGAGACAAAGAGGCAGCATCTGTGACTTTTCTCCTGCGCTCTACACTCGCATTGAGGCCTCGTCGAGTGAGGCTAATGTGGATTTTTACCCAATATGCGGTGCCGCATTGGGAGGGTTCACCTGTACTTGTAGTTAGGAGGAGAAGCATGTAAGTGGGTTCGTTGCCAAGAGAAGAGCGATTCACTGCCACATAAGGTAACCAGCGTTGACTTTCTGGTTACTAGTGAAACCAGAGCACTAAGACCAAGAGCAAGCCAGATTGGGTCCTGCTCCCTCCAAAATACACCCCTCAGAACAAACCGTGCTACAGCTGAGCAGACAGGTGATCTGACCTTCCAATCTTCAGTTCCATTCAAATTCAACAATGAATGCCTTCGCGGTAAAGCTCATCTGAGGACCTCTAAATATTGCATCATCCGGCACGGTGGTGGGGAGTTAAGAAAACAAATCAAACTTGCAGTGTCTGCTTTTCTTCCTGCTTGAGTATGTTGTTGCTTTCTACAGCCGTGAGCTCTGCAGTTTGTGTGGAGTGTCACCGCAGCTGTTAACAGACCAGCTGAAGAGAAACAAGATGTAGTTCAGCACGACTGAAGAATATAGACCTGGTGAAACAAGGACGGCCTAGAGATGTGAGGATAAAATCATGACCATGACAAACTACTGCCCCCTCTAGGATGACCGTGTCCTCAAAAGACAGAGGCCAGCGGTAGGCGGGGGAAACAAAGAGCCACCCTCTACAGAGGATCACATGGGAACAGGGACTTGCTTATGTGCACAGAGCTTTATCCAGCCATCTTTCGTCCGCATTAAGCAGGGTAGTGTTCATTTGAGCACACAATGGAAAACATTTTCAAACATTTCGCAACTGAACACAAAACATTTGCATTTCGCATTGGCCAGGAAGACCCTCCCTGTTTCAATCCGTTTTTTCCCCCATTTGGTGCCTAATGAACACGGTCCAGGAGTGGAGAGCTGTTTCTAAGATGGTCCTAGTTCGCTGCTTCACATTAAGGCCTGGTTAGAGCCCCCTGAATTCCCTTTCGGACAGATCGATTGAGAATGTCCTCTTATTGATATCAATACTGGCAAATGCGAACGACAGATTTTTACCTTGTCAGCTCAGGGATTCAATCTTGCAACCTTACGGTTAACTAGTCCAACGCTCTAACCACCTGCCTCACGAAGAGCCCGCCTGTTACGCGAATGCAGTAAGAAGCCAAGGTAAACTGCTAGCTAGCATTAAACTTATCTTATGAAAAACAATCAATCATAATTCGACACCATTCTGTATACTTCTGGCCCTTCTTTGGACACTTAACTAACCTCCAGACGAGCTTCAATGCCATACAACTCTCCTTCCGTGGCCTCCAACTGCTCTTAAACGCAAATAAAACTAAATGCATGCTCTTCAACCGATCATTGCCCGCACCTGCCCGCCCATCCAGCATCACTACTCTGGACGGTTCTGACTTCGTAAACTACAAATAGCTCCTAACTCTGGACTAGGCTGTACCGCTGTCAGCTCTTAGCTCCTAACTCTGGTCTGGTCTAGGGTGTACCGCTGTCAGCTCTTAGCTCCTAACTCTGGTCTGGTCTAGGCTGTACCGCTGTCAGCTCCTAACTCTGGTCTGGACTAGGCTGTACCGCTGTCAGCTCCTAACTCTGGTCTGGTCTAGGCTGTACCGCTGTCAGCTCTTAGCTCCTAACTCTGGTCTGGTCTAGGCTGTACCGCTCTTAGCTCCTAACTCTGGTCTGGTCTAGGCTGTAGTGCTGTCAGCTCCTAACTCTGGTCTGGTCTAGCCTGTAGCGCTGCCAGCTCTTAGCTCCTAACTCTGGTCTGGTCTAGGCTGTAACGCTGTCAGCTCTTAGCTCCTAACTCTGGTCTGGTCTAGGCTGTACCGCTGTCAGCTCCTAACTCTGGTCTGGTCTAGGCTGTACCGCTGTCAGCTCCTAACTCTGGTCTGGTCTAGGCTGTACCGCTGTCAGCTCTTAGCTCCTAACTCTGGTCTGGTCTAGGCTGTACCGCTGTCAGCTCCTAACTCTGGTCTGGTCTAGGCTGTAGTGCTGTCAGCTCCTAACTCTGGTCTGGTCTAGGCTGTACCGCTGTCAGCTCCTAACTCTGGTCTGGTCTAGGCTGTAGTGCTGTCAGCTCCTAACTCTGGTCTGGTCTAGGCTGTACCGCTGTCAGCTCCTAACTCTGGTCTGGTCTAGGCTGTACCGCTGTCAGCTCTTAGCTCCTAACTCTGGTCTGGGCTAGGCTGTAGTGCTGTCAGCTCCTAACTCTGGTCTGGTCTAGGCTGTAGTGCTGTCAGCTCCTAACTCTGATCTGGTCTAGGCTGTACCGCTGTCAGCTCCTAACTCTGGTCTGGTCTAGGCTGTACCGCTGTCAGCTCCTAACTCTGGTCTGGTCTAGGCTGTACCGCTGTCAGCTCCTAACTCTGGCCTGGTCTAGCCTGTAGAGCTGCCAGCTCTTTGCTCCTAACTCTGGTCTGGGCTAGGCTGTAGTGCTGTCAGCTCCTAACTCTGGTCTGGTCTAGGCTGTAGTGCTGTCAGATCCTAACTCTGGTCTGGTCTAGGCTGTACCGCTGTCAGCTCCTAACTCTGGTCTGGTCTAGGCTGTAGTGCTGTCAGCTCCTAACTCTGGTCTGGGCTAGGCTGTACCGCTGTCAGCTCCTAACTCTGGTCTGGGCTAGGCTGTACCGCTGTCAGCTCCTAACTCTGGTCTGGTCTAGCCTGTAGCGCTGCTAGCTCTTTGCTCCTAACTCTGGTCTGGGCCAGGCTGAGGCTTGGTGGGCCTGAATCCCAGTCCTGGATGGTGTAGCTCTAGACTAAAAATCCTTCTCAATGCTCTACAGTCATGGACAGGTAAAGAGGGCCAAGCTAGAGACATAACATCCAAATATTTTCTGTTAACACCCACAATCCCTAGGGAGAGAGGGACGGGGAGAGAGAGGAGAGAGGGACGGGGAGAGAGAGGAGAGAGGGACGGGGAGAGAGAGGAGAGAGGGACGGGGAGAGAGAGGAGAGAGGGACGGGGAGAGAGAGGAGAGAGGGACGGGGAGAGAGAGGAGAGAGGGACGGGGAGAGAGAGGAGAAAGAGGAGAGAGGGACGGGGAGAGAGAGGAGAGAGGGACGGGGAGAGAGAGGAGAGGGGAGGGGAGAGAGGGATGGGGAGAGAGGGGAGAGAGGGATGGGGAGAGAGGGGAGAGAGGGGAGAGAGGGATGGGGAGAGAGGGGAGAGCGGGAGAGGGAGAGAGATGAGAAATTTAATGATATCTGTAGCATTTCCCCAGACAAGAAAATTCCTTTCCCAACAAATTCTACCACACGTTTACACACACACACACACACTTTCGGTAATTAAATCTGACTAATACAAAAAATTCTCACAAGCAAAACTGTCGCAACCGACCCCCCTGAGAATAATGGAAATGGTAAAGATATTACTGTGCACATTGCTTCACTGTTTAGGGACCATTAAGAGACATCGGGGAGCTTAAAGAGAACATGAAAACACAGTCTACTATCTTCTCTTGGTATGTGAGACACAGTGACCACAGGCAGAGTATGAACAGAACCGAGCACAGTGGGAACTAAAGACAACTAGGAGTTTTATTTACACTTTATAACAGTGTGTCTTCAACCCCTTTGAAAAAAGAGGAGGGTGAAACACGTCGGATTGATTCCCTTTGGATTTACTCCGATGTCCCGAACGGCTCGCCCAGCGCCTCAAGGTCGGTCAAGGAGTCTTCGCCCCAGCTGCCTATTTTTATCCAGACAGTAAATGGAGTGATGACGGCAGCTGCCAAAAAAAAATAACTTGTCTGACCTCTCACCTCTGATCTTAAAACACTTAAGCGTGAGAGAGAGGAGTGAGAGAGGAGAGACAGGGAGGGAGAGAGAGAGGAGCAGGTAAGGTGAGGAGAGAAGGTCAAAACTCTCTCTCAGGTAGATTGTTGTCTGTTGTGGTCGACCTGTTTGCCTCGTACAGAATTGTGCTACAGTATGGAAAGAATCGATCTAAGATACATCTATTTGCGGGTGATGAATTCACAGCATCCTATACGTGTCAGAATCTATTTCCATAATAGCGTATGGCGTGGCACTGGGGGCTGCACATTTAGGGAGATCCCTGCTCGCTGAGAAAGATGGGAATACAGACTGGTTAGGGGGAAACCTGGCAAAACCCCTCTATTTCAGAAACAGCCCCTGGAGCCACAGGGCCTACTGCTTGATGGCAATTTGTTGGTGCCGGGCGCCTTAGGACCAACTTAACCACAACACAAAAACCAATCTTCCTAAAATCACCCCCCTCCCCCTACATTATAAATTATGCCGTCTCTGAAAAAACATGTCATGAAATTGCAGAGCACTCGGCGTGTAAGAATTTAGAGAGAGAGAGAGAGAGAGAGAGAGAGAGAGAGAGAGAGAGAGAGAGAGAGAGAGAGAGAGAGGGTTGGAGGGAGAGAGAGAGAGGGTTGGAGGGAGAGAGAGAGAGATAGAGAGGGAGGGGGTTGGAGGGAGAGAGAGAGAGAGAGAGAGAGAGAGAGAGAGAGAGAGGGTTGGAGAGAGAGAGAGAGAGAGAGAGAGAGAGAGAGAGAGATAGAGAGGGTTGGAGGGAGAGAGAGAGAGGGTTGGAGGGAGAGAGAGAGAGAGATAGAGAGGGAGGGGGTTGGAGGGAGAGAGAGAGAGGGTTGGAGGGAGAGAGAGAGAGAGATAGAGAGGGAGGGGGTTGGAGGGAGAGAGAGAGAGGGTTGGAGGGAGAGAGAGAGAGAGATAGAGAGGGAGGGGGTTGGAGGGAGAGAGAGAGAGAGATAGAGAGGGAGGGGGTTGGAGGGAGAGAGAGAGAGGGAGAGGGTCACAGGGGGTGATTCTGGTCATATTTGCCTGCCTGCTGAAAATAACAATCGTGTTTTTCCTAACGAGCACATAACTCACTCGGTGGGAGACATCGGCCAATTAAAAACTAAAAAAAGGCCCCACATTGCTGGTTCATCTGAAATCATGAAAAAAATCTAATAAAAGATGACTAAAACTGTGCTTGAACACAAAGACTGCAGAACTACCAGCCGAGCTGCAGCTTTAGCTACGTTTCCTAAACCGAACGTGTGTCTCTATCCTGTTCTGGTTCTTCACATGTGCTTTCCACGCTTTCGACTGTTATCAGGCTAATCAACCCTGTCTGTGCCAGTGTGTTTCCTGTCAATCACACTAGTCGTCACGGTGATCACATAGGTTACATGGCACATCATCAGCGCTCTACATAACTTCCTCCGGGGACGTGGGGGATATATGCAGCTACATGGAGGGGGATCAGCAACACCTGAACATCTCCTGGGTGGGTGGTGTGTACGTACGTGGTATTAGTGAGGGGTTATGTCGGGTGCCAAAGGCTGCCAAGCTCCAACGTGATAGGATTGTCACGCCCACGGAGACGCAGGGCTCAGATTGGCTCTAAATGAATGCAAATTTATTAATTATCGCAATAAGACAAATTAAGTGATGACGAAAGTCAATTTCATGGCCTCTGCCAAAGTCAAGTGGCACTGGAAAGAGGAATGGGGGATACCTAGTCAGAATGCCTTCAACTGAAATGCGTCTTCAGCATTGACCCCAACCCGTCTGAATCAGAGCGGTGCCTTAATGGACATCCACGTCAACTGCCTTGTTCAGGGGAACAGTGGGTCAACTGCCTTGTTCAGGGGAACAGTGGGTTAACTGCCTTGTTCAGAGGAACAGTGGGTTAACTGCCTTGTTCAGAGGAACAGTGGGTTAACTGCCTTGTTCAGGGGAACAGTGGGTCAACTGCCTTGTTCAGAGGAACAGTGGGTCAACTGCCTTGTTCAGAGGAACAGTGGGTCAACTGCCTTGTTCAGGGGAACAGTGGGTTAACTGCCTTGTTCAGAGGAACAGTGGGTTAACTGCCTTGTTCAGAGGAACAGTGGGTTAACTGCCTTGTTCAGAGAAACAGTGGGTTAACTGCCTTGTTCAGAGGAAAAGTGGGTTAACTGCCTTGTTCAGGGGAACAGTGGGTTAACTGCCTTGTTCAGAGGAACAGTGGGTTAACTGCCTTGTTCAGAGGAACAGTGGGTTAACTGCCTTGTTCAGAGAAACAGTGGGTTAACTGCCTTGTTCAGAGGAACAGTGGGTTAACTGCCTTGTTCAGAGGAACAGTGGGTTAACTGCCTTGTTCAGGGGAACAGTGGGTTAACTGCCTTGTTCAGGGGAACAGTGGGTTAACTGCCTTGTTCAGAGGAACAGTGGGTCAACTGCCATGTTCAGGGGAACAGTGGGTCAACTGCCTTGTTCAGGGGAACAGTGGGTCAACTGCCTTGTTCAGGGGAACAGTGGGCCAACTGCCTTGTTCAGGGGAACAGTGGGCCAACTGCCTTGTTCAGGGGAACAGTGGGTCAACTGCCTTGTTCAGGGGAACAGTGGGCCAACTGCCTTGTTCAGGGGAACAGTGGGCCAACTGCGTTGTTCAGGGGAACAGTGGGCCAACTGCCTTGTTCAGGGGACCAGTGGGTCAACTGCCTTGTTCAGAGGAACAGTGGGTCAACTGCCTTGTTCAGAGGAACAGTGGGTCAACTGCCTTGTTCAGAGGAACAGTGGGTCAACTGCCTTTTTCAGAGGAACAGTGGGTCAACTGCCTTGTTCAGGGGAACAGTGGGCCAACTGCCTTGTTCAGGGGAACAGTGGGCCAACTGCCTTGTTCAGGGGAACAGTGGGCCAACTGCCTTGTTCAGGGGAACAGTGGGTCAACTGCCTTATTCAGAGGAACAGTGGGTCAACTGCCTTGTTCAGAGGAACAGTGGGTCAACTGCCTTGTTCAGAGGAACAGTGGGTCAACTGCCGTGTTCAGAGGAACAGTGGGTCAACTGCCTTGTTCAGGGGAACAGTAGGTTAACTGCCTTGTTCAGGGGAACAGTGGGTTAACTGCCTTGTTCAGGGAAACAGTGGGTTAACTGCCTTGTTCAGGGGAACAGTGGGTTAACTGCCTTGTTCAGGGGAACAGTGGGTTAACTGCCTTGTTCAGGGGAACAGTGGGTTAACTGCCTTGTTCAGGGGAACAGTGGGTTAACTGCCGTGTTCAGGGGAACAGTGGGTTAACTGCCGTGTTCAGGGGAACAGTGGTTTAACTGCCTTGTTCAGGGGCAGAACGACCTTCTCAGCTCAGGGATTTGATCCAGCAACCTTTCGGTTACTGGCCCAAAGCTCTAACCACGAGGCTACCTGCCACCCCATGAACAGGATGGGGAGTGAGATCCCCACCCACCCCCACCTCGTTATGGAACACACACTAGTGAATGTGTGATTGAGTGAATGACCGAGAGAGAAAGAGAGTGATTGAACCAATTAAAGCAAAGTGTCTTGGTGTGATGATGCAACACACTCATTAACCCCTGCTCTGTCCAACCAACTCCTCGTTCCCACGAGGCATGGGACCAAGCACACAGTCACATTGAATCACAGCCTCCCGTCCTATTCAAGGAGCCAAAACGGGATAGGCGCTGGAGCCAGCCTTTGGCAGACTCCTCTACGGCTGTAGTGTGTAGTCATCCATGAAGTCAGTCTCTCGTACACACACACACGAAAACACAAACCAAAACAACCCAGTCAAAATATCAGACAACACACTCCCCCCACACACAAACCTGTCTCCGCGTCCTGGGTGTAGAAGTGCATGGTGTCCGTGATCTCGGTGACATATACAGCTCTGTAGTTGGCTGTGCGCTCTCTCCCCCCCCCCCCCCCCCCACACACACACCTGTCTCCACGTCCTGGGTGTAGAAGTGCATGGTGTCCGTGATCTCAGTGACATATACAACTCTGTAGTTGGCTGTGCGCTCTCTCCCCCCCCCACACACTCCCCCCCACACACACACACCTGTCTCCATGTCCTGGGTGTAGAAGTGCATGGTGTCCGTGATCTCAGTGACATATACAGCTCTGTAGTTGGCTGTGCGCTCTCTCCCCCCCCCCCCCCACACACACACACCTGTCTCCACGTCCTGGGTGTAGAAGTGCATGGTGTCCGTGATCTCAGTGACATATACAGCTCTGTAGTTGGCTGTGCGCTCTTTCTCCTCCATCACGTGCACCACCTCCTCCACCTTCTTCTCCTCATAGTTGGCCCAGATCTGAGGGGGGAGGAAGGTCACTTGATTAGGGTGAAGCATGACAGAACACTCATGTAATAGAACACTCATGTAATATAATGATATCATTAATATGAGGTCTTTCTCGTTAAATTGGGGATCTACTTGTAGGACAAATGAAATAATATACAGTCCCCTGTCTGACTGAAGACCACAGCAAAAAGGACATTTCTCATGTCTAAACCTCCAGCTAAGCATGCCAGTTCCTTATTATATGTCACATGATCAAACATCTAACATACTCAAAACAAACCCAAACCAGACATCAAACTACTACTTTAATCACTGCCAACTCCAACAGAACAATTCATTTACACTCCTAAATGACTCCCATTACTTGATTCAGGGCCTGTTGTGACGACCCTCCCACTCTGTCTGCCGTATTTTGTCTTTGTTCTTGTTTCCTTCCTTATTAGGATGCCGGTGGGCGGAGTTGAGAGGGTCGTCAGCTACATGGGAAACACCTGGGCCCAGGTGTTTCCCAGGATAAATACACCCCTTCCCCATTCATGGAGGAGACTCTCTCCATGCAGACACCTTTGTAGATTGTGTTGTGGTTCTTGGTGGCCTTTTGTTTGTTTGCTTTGGCACCTTTCAACACCCTGCATTATCACATTCATGCACGCAAAACTCACTTACACTACTGATTACACACATCATTGTATATTTTCCTTAGTTGCTTTAGTTAATAAATATATATTTTGTTACTCCTTATCTCCACGTTGTCTCCCTTTGTTACGGGCTTTGAGCTGGTTCGTGACAAGTTGGGGCTCATCCGGGATATTTGAACTATTGGTTTGGGAGACTGTGGAGGTACGTGTTTGGTTTGCATATTGTGGTTGAGTTTAATAGGCCCAGTATTGGTTGCCTTTGTTGTTTGGATTGTGTGCTGCGTTGGAGAGAGTATAATGGTTAGTTTCCAGGCCCTGCCTAGCCTGGAAACGTTTGTTCTACTTTCTGTTGGGACATCAGTCTGAGGAGGTGAGTAAATCGGCTGTGTACCTCGGTAGGAGATTTGTGTAGGGTAGTGGAACTTGCTACCTGGAGCTATAGCCTTTTCCCCTGATAGGCTTAGCGACGTGTTTCAATTTTGGACATGTTGGGCATGGTTAAATGTTTGTTATTTTTGTGTGGTGTCTGTGGACTGAGCAGTTGTCTCGGGGGCACATCCGTGGCTTGGTGGAATTTGCCAGCATGCTGGGGAGTTCTATTTCCTTGCCAGCGGGCTACAGTGCGTAAATACCCACCGCAAATCTGCATGAAGACTAGGGTAGAGTTATTGTAGGTTTTGGGGAAGCTCCGTATCTCATCTCTCTTCTGTGGTGCTCAGTGTGATTGTCATTTCTCTGGTTGTGGTCTGATGTGCTCAGCAGAGGGGTTGAGCAATATTATTTACTTATGACTATGGTGTCTCATGTAGACAAGTTCATTTGCTTTCATCAGAGGAACTGTTAGAATTAGGTACTAAAGATCAGCTGTTGAAGATCGCTGAACACTACAAGGTTAAATGATTGAAATTAGTGAAATTCTGTTTCGTTGGAAGTGACTATGAATCGTTGGGAGTTGTAAAAAATTAAGAAGGACCCTGATGTTCTTTTCGTTGGAGTTTGTAGCTGTTGTGGTCTTTTGTGCCATGTTCCTGAATGTTTACGTGACTGACCATTGGTTGGGGTTGTCATGTTCTATCTTTCCTGTCTGTTCCCTCCTGGTCTTGTGTTCTTCTTTCCTCTTAAATATTGCTTCCTATGCGCAAAGGTTGCTGAGGTCTGGGGAGGAGGAGGTTGGCTGGTGGAGGTGTGAACACATAACCCCTCACCAATTTGGGACGCAGAGGCTGTGTCAATTTGGGACGCAGAGGCTGTGTCAATTTGGGACGCAGAGGCTGTGTCAATTTGGGACGCAGAGGCTGTCAATTTGGGACGCAGAGGCTGGTATGTTGTTCCGGGGTCCTTGTTGGTCCCCGGTTTTATGGGGGGGAATGTGACAACCCTCCCACTCTGTCTGCCGTATTTTGTCTTTGTTCTTGTTTCCTTCCTTATTAGGATGCCGGTGGGCGGAGTTGAGAGGGTCGTCAGCTACATGGGAAACACCTGGGCCCAGGTGTTTCCCAGGATAAATACACCCCTTCCCCATTCATGGAGGAGACTCTCTCCATGCAGACACCTTTGTAGATTGTGTTGTGGTTCTTGGTGGCCTTTTGTTTGTTTGCTTTGGCACCTTTCAACACCCTGCATTATCACATTCATGCACGCAAAACTCACTTACACTACTGATTACTAATTACACACACCATTGTATATTTTCCTTAGTTGCTTTAGTTAATAAATATATATTTTGTTACTCCTTATCTCCACGTTGTCTCCCTTTGTTACGGGCTTTGAGCCGGTTCGTGACACTGTTTTGATGCCAAAGGGAAATATGGTCTAGAACAAACAACCCCTAGACCGGAGAAACATGGGTCTGTTATCTAACAGCAACACCAATCCCCTGTGGGACAACCTCTCTCCCTCTCCCTCTCTTCACCATCCTCTAGAGTGTTTTTGGCGTGGCTCCTCTCCAAGGTTGGCCCTCTGTCGGGAGGGCAGGAGGCTCATTAAGGGAAGAGTGTTCCGCTTGGGGCCACAAATCAAACACTATGGACGCACAAACACACACGAAAACACACACATGCGCGCATGACAATAGCCACACACACACGCGTGTGAGGGACAGGATGACAAGAGCTCCCTAATCATCTCTCCACCAGCTGATGGGGTCACTGAACCCCACTGCCAGGGAGAACAGGTGGAACACAACTTGACAACAACTAAAGTCTCCTTTCCTTGTGTAACACCACAACACATCTGGTTCTACTCCTTTCATTTCCACCGCAGGCTGTTGTGTTTACTTGGAGGTAAAACCTTTAAAATGTTTGGTTTTTATATAGTGTAGCGATATCTAATCAAATGTTATTTGTCATATGCTTTGCAAACAACAGGTGTAGACTAACAGTGAAACGCTTAAAGGCCCTTCCAACAATGCAGAGTAATGTAGTTTGCAAAAGTAATAACGAGGAATAAATACAATGAGTAACGATAACGTGGCTAAATACACAGGGTACCAGCACCAAGTCAATGTGCAGGGGTACAAGGTCGATATTACTATGTTCGATAAAAGTTATTATGCATAGATAATAAAGAGCGAGTAGCAGCAGCCTTCTGGCTTGAAGCTGGTCAGGAACCCTCTGGTCCCAGACTAGGCAGCCGTATGGCTTGAAGCTGGTCAGGAACCCTCTGGTCCCAGACTAGGCAGCCGTATGGCTTGAAGCTGGTCAGGAGCCCTCTGGTCCCAGACTAGGCAGCCGTATGGCTTGAAGCTGGTCAGGAACCCTCTGGTCCCAGACTAGGCAGCCGTATGGCTTGAAGCTGGTCAGGAACCCTCTGGTCCCAGACTAGGCAGCCGTATGGCTTGAAGCTGGTCAGGAACCCTCTGGTCCCAGACTAGGTAGCCGTATGGCTTGAAGCTGGTCAGGAACCCTCTGGTCCCAGACTAGGTAGCCGTATGGCTTGAAGCTGGTCAGGAACCCTCTGGTCCCAGACTAGGTGGCCTTATGGCTTGAAGCTGGTCAGGAACCCTCTGGTCCCAGACTAGGCGGCCGTATGGCTTGAAGCTGGTCAGGAACCCTCTGGTCTCAGACTAGGCGGCCTTATGGCTTGAAGCTGGTCAGGAACCCTCTGGTCTCAGACTAGGCGGCCTTATGGCTTGAAGCTGGTCAGGAACCCTCTGGTCCCAGACTAGGCGGCCTTATGGCTTGAAGCTGGTCAGGAACCCTCTGGTCCCAGACTAGGCGGCCTTATGGCTTGAAGCTGGGTCAGGAACCCTCTGGTCCCAGACTAGGCGGCCGTATGGCTTGAAGCTGGTCAGGAACCCTCTGGTCTCAGACTAGGCGGCCTTATGGCTTGAAGCTGGTCAGGAACCCTCTGGTCCCAGACTAGGCGGCCTTATGGCTTGAAGCTGGTCAGGAACCCTCTGGTCCCAGACTAGGCGGCCTTATGGCTTGAAGCTGGGTCAGGAACCCTCTGGTCCCAGACTAGGCGGCCTTATGGCTTGAAGCTGGTCAGGAACCCTCTGGTCCCAGACTAGGCGGCCTTATGGCTTGAAGCTGGTCAGGAGCCCTCTGGTCCCAGACTAGGCGGCCTTATGGCTTGAAGCTGGTCAGGAACCCTCTGGTCCCAGACTAGGCGGCCGTATGGCTTGAAGCTGGTCAGGAGCCCTCTGGTCCCAGACTAGGCGGCCTTATGGCTTGAAGCTGGTCAGGAACCCTCTGGTCCCAGACTAGGCGGCCGTATGGCTTGAAGCTGGTCAGGAGCATTATGGTCCCAGACTAGGCAGCCGTATGGCTTGAAGCTGGTCAGGAGCATTCTGGTCCCAGACTAGGCAGCCTTATGGCTTGAAGCTGGTCAGGAGCATTCTGGTCCCAGACTAGGCAGCCTTATGGCTTGAAGCTGGTCAGGAGCATTCTGGTCCCAGACTAGGCAGCCTTATGGCTTGAAGCTGGTCAGGAGCATTCTGGTCCCAGACTAGGCAGCCGTATGGCTTGAAGCTGGTCAGGAGCATTCTGGTCCCAGACTAGACAGCCTTATGGCTTGAAGCTGGTCAGGAGCATTCTGGTCCCAAACTAGGCAGCCTTATGGCTTGAAGCTGGTCAGGAGCATTCTGGTCCCAGACTTCGCGCTCTGGTAGCGCTTGTCACCAGCTTTTAGCAGCTGGATAATTAATTAACTGTGTGGTATCATCAGCTAATTACCTTCACAAGTTCTCTCTCTGCCTCCCTCTTCCCCTCTGAGCAGTGTTACATGCTGACTAGATCAGGCACGGGCGTGAGTCTGCGTGTGCCATCGTGCTTATGTTAATTTTGTCCATCCACAATCACAATGCGATCAGGACACGCAGGTTAAAATATCAAAATTAACTCTGAATCCAATATATTAATTTGGGGACAGGTCGAAACACATGAAACATTCACGACCATTTAGCTAGCTAGCTTGCTGTTGCTAGCTCATTTGTCCTGAGATAAACATTGGGTTGTTATTTTACATTAAATGCATAAGGTCTTTTTTTTCTGGGTCTTTGTAGAATTTTGACCCATTTTAAGTCACATGTGTTCTCTACTCCGACATGTAATCCACTGATAAAAGAGAAAACCTAGTTAGTTTCCAGTAATCTCTCCTCCTTCAGGCTTCTTCTTCTTTTGACTTTATATGGCGGTTGGCAACCAACTTTAAGGTGCATTACTACTACTGGACTGGAGTACAATCACCCACGTGGGTATATGATCCTAAAACCCAATGAAGAGATGGGAGAGACTTGTAGCACGTCAATCGTTAAAAATATAACTAAGTTCTATTTTAGCGCCTGGCTACGCAGACGCTCATTGATGCGAGCGATCAGTTTGGAGGAAATTACTGAATAACATGTATGTGTAGATTTATTTCGCAATGCTGGCGCATGTAACGCGATGTGCGGTGTGGTCAGCATGTTTGCATGGTAGGCTAATTACACCCCAGCGTTTTATAGGCCTTTTTCGGCATGCTAGCACTAACCAATTACATCTGACGTGTGTAGGGCAAGACATTTAAAGGACCATTTCACTACTGCAATGAGTCGTGCTAGTGAATTGGCTTACTGCCTGCTACCTTGAATCATTGGGAAAAAATATTTATTATACAACAAGTGACGCAGTGCGCCAGCCGAGCGAGCCTTGGCGGGTGCCCTGCCCACCTGGAGACAAAAGACTGGGTCAAACCACCCAATTACATTCAATTGCTTCTTCATGGTGCCAAACAAAGGGAAGGGACATTTTTTTTTTGAATAATTTTGTGGATACGACTGACCAGGAGTTAATTAAGACCCAAACATGGCCACGCTTTTCAAACTTCCACTGGTCTTTTTCCCTCATTTTCTCCATCCCTCCCTTAGATATTAAAGGAGTCAATACCCACAATGCAGTGGGGCTTCAGCAGAGGGTATTGACATGTCTGGGCTTTTAATCAAACCTGCAGGACCAATCCGAGTGACACAGATTAGCGTGTCACTGTTCATGACCGTGACAACTGTCACCGTGGTGGCGTCTCTGTGGGGGTTTGGTAGTCAGTCGTTCATGACGATTCAGGCCAAGTGACCTCTGACACAATGGGCCACGTCACGCCGGGAACAGGAGGAGAGAGCACTCACAGAATACCAATCACAACGCTGCTTTCACAACGACGATGCAGAAGTGGCCTTCCAAATGGTGCTCGCCCCCACACACATTCTCCCCCGCTGTGCCCTAGGTGGATGACCTTCCGTGAGCAACCGACCATTCCTGTTTGTTCCACTTGAACGCAGGTATGTGACTGCTGTTGCTGCTTGGACACAGAGACGTGAGAGAGCGAGAGGAGTTAGGGTTTCCGAGCTCCCTGTGTCCGGCTCCAAAAAGCAGAGACAGCAAATCATCAGTCCTCTACTCCTGAAAAGGAAAACTGTTCTATATGGACAACTACAGTGTTCCAAAAGGAGGACAACAACAGTGTTCCAAAAGGAGGACAATGTTCCAAAAGGAGGACAACGTTCCAAAAGGAGGACAACGTTCCAAAAGGAGGACAACGTTCCAAAAGGAGCACAACGTTCCAAAAGGAGCACAACGTTCCAAAAGGAGGACAACGTTCCAAAAGGAGGACAACGTTCCAAAAGGAGCACAACGTTCCAAAAGGAGCACAACGTTCCAAAAGGAGGACAACGTTCCAAAAGGAGGACAACGTTCCAAAAGGAGGACAACGTTCCAAAAGGAGGACAACGTTCCAAAAGGAGGACAACGTTCCAAAAGGAGGACAATGTTCCAAAAGGAGGACAATGTTCCAAAAGGAGGACAACGTTCCAAAAGGAGGACAACGTTCCAAAAGGAGGACAACGTTCCAAAAGGAGCACAACGTTCCAAAAGGAGGACAACGTTCCAAAAGGAGCACAACGTTCCAAAAGGAGGACAACGTTCCAAAAGGAGGACAACGTTCCAAAAGGAGCACAACGTTCCAAAAGGAGCACAACGTTCCAAAAGGAGGACAACGTTCCAAAAGGAGGACAACGTTCCAAAAGGAGGACAACGTTCCAAAAGGAGGACAACGTTCCAAAAGGAGGACAACGTTCCAAAAGGAGGACAATGTTCCAAAAGGAGGACAATGTTCCAAAAGGAGGACAACGTTCCAAAAGGAGGACAACGTTCCAAAAGGAGGACAACGTTCCAAAAGGAGGACAACGTTCCAAAAGGAGGACAACGTTCCAAAAGGAGGACAACGTTCCAAAAGGAGCACAACGTTCCAAAAGGAGGACAACGTTCCAAAAGGAGGACAACGTTCCAAAAGGAGGACAACGTTCCAAAAGGAGGACAACGTTCCAAAAGGAGGACAACGTTCCAAAAGGAGGACAACGTTCCAAAAGGAGCACAACGTTCCAAAAGGAGCACAACGTTCCAAAAGGAGGACAACGTTCCAAAAGGAGGACAACGTTCCAAAAGGAGGACAACAACAGTGTTCCAAAAGGAGGAGAACAACAGTGTTCCAAAAGGAGGACAACGTTCCAAAAGGAGGACAACGTTCCAAAAGGAGGACAACGTTCCAAAAGGAGGACAATAACAGTGTTCCAAAAGGACAATAACAGTGTTCCAAAAGGACAATAACAGTGTTCCAAAAGGACAATTACAGTGTTCCAAAAGGACAATAACAGTGTTCAAAAGGACAATAACAGTGTTCAAAAGGACAATAAGTGTTCAAAAGGACAATAACAGTGTTCCAAAAGGACAATAACAGTGTTCCAAAAGGACAATAACAGTGTTCCAAAAGGACAATACCAGTGTTCAAAAGGACAATAAGTGTTCCAAAAGGACAATAACAGTGTTCCAAAAGGACAATAACAGTGTTACAAAAGGACAATACCAGTGTTCCAAAAGGACAATACCAGTGTTCAAAAGGACAATAAGTGTTCAAAAGGACAATAACAGTGTTCCAAAAGGACAATACCAGTGTTCAAAAGGACAATAAGTGTTCAAAAGGACAATAACAGTGTTCCAAATGGAGGACAACAACAAGTGTTCCAAAAGGAAACACCATGGAGGGTAAAGTAGCAAGCTATTAGGACACTGTGACCTTCAGAACCCCGCTGAATGATGTGTAGGCTGCGCACACACACACAGTTGAAAACTGAGACCTACTTGCTAATGTGAAGGCAGGGTCCATTGCTGTAATGGTCTCCCTCATGATGGAAGACAGACACTCTTACACACTGAAGCCACATGAAGAATGATGTGATGCTGGTGGTGGATGCTGGTCCATGTTGACTCCAATGCTTCCCACAGTTGGGTCAAGTTGGCTGGAGGTCCTTTGGGCAGTGGACCAATCTTTATACACACGGGAAACGGTTAAGCGTGAAAAACCCAGCAGCGTTGCAGTTCTTGACAAAAACCGGTGCGCCTGGCTCCTCCTACCACAACCCGTTCTAAAGCACTTAAATATTCACCCTCTCAATGGAACACATACACAATACATGTCTCAATTGTCTCATGGTTGAAAATTCTTCTTTAACCCGTCTCCTCCCCTTCATCTACACTGATTAAAGTGGATTTAACAAATCAATAAGGGATCATAGCTTTCACTTGGATTCACCTGGTCAGTCTATGTCATGGAAAGAGCAGGAGTTCTTAATGTTGTGTACAGCAGGTGTGTGACACACAATAATAGTCTGTGGCTGAGTTGAACATGATGTCTAATCATAATCAGTAACTCCCACCATTCAGAGTAGGGCCCCTACAGCACACCGCTGCCATAGTGACTGATGGGTATGGCTGAGTACACTGGTATCAGCATGTTATTAACACACCCAGGTCCACATGGCATGGGGTTTACCATGGGATAATCATGCTATGCTAGTGAAGCATGAAGTCAGTAGTGACAAATGGTAAGAGATAGGCTTTGGTTCAACTAAGGGTGAAATGTGCCTTGCAGATGTCACAGCCAAACCCCTTGAGGTACTGAAGAGTAGACTGACTGTTTTACTAAAACCACAACCGGCATTATATACAAATGTGCAAAGAAATATGCAAATTAACTAATTAATAACGAACAAAGTTAAAAACACTGCAGAGTGTGAAGAGAGGAAACGTGAGTCTGGAAGGGCTTGCAGCAGTACTGGTATAGACTGGAATGGGAGGTCATTTAGAATGTCCTGGCAGACTAAGAGACATTACATTCAGAGAATTCCCTTTTTCACACACGCACACTGCCTTGTTCACGTGTATACACACACTCCCCGGGAACCAGGGGGATGGGGACATTGGGAACATTGATTAAAGGTGACAGCATGTCAATTCCAATAGTGTGTGTTCGGCCAGGGGGAGACCAAATCTCCATCAACACCCAGAGCACAGACACACACACTAGCGCACACACACACACACACACTAGGGCAAAAACACACACACACACACTAGGGCAAACACACACACACACAAGAAGAGTGAGATGAGGGTAGTAGGGTGCACAAGGACACACACACACACAGGTTGTATGAATCCACACTGCTGTCATTGTCTGTTCTACACTACACAGTGAACTATCACTCAAGGTAGGACATGCCCACAGACCTCCACATCAGCTTCAGTCTATACTATTTCCAACAACCCTGCTACTCCTTCTCTGGTGTAGGCTATACACTAGCGTACTTATCTCATACTGGTTTTAAGAAACTACTCTACCCAGAAGCCTTTGCCCTAAACTTCAAGTACTTCGCTTGCAGCCTGCTGAAACAAGTTTTCAAACCTATCACACAATGAAAAGTACAGCACTATTCGTTAGCAATTGAGGTAATTGACATTTTGAAAATACGCAGCTGTGGAACATATCTGTCTAGAGCTGGAGGAGAACATGAATGTAGGGAGAGCGTATGGAACAGCCTCTCTCCAGTTACACCACCCACATATGTAGTTTCATTGTTAATTCATTATTCAATAGTGCTCTGCAAACAATACAAATCAATACAAGTGCTTGTTATTAATAAAAGTGCCCTCTGCAGATCAATCTAAGCCTCTATTACGTTCCTAATGAAGGGGCCTTGAGAAGTGAATGCCTCACTAAATAAATGGCTGCTCTCTTGCCATGTTTCCCTTCTCGAGTCTACATCTTATATGATGAGTGAACCTCGACCGTTCGTCACCAAACACTCAGAGAAAACAAACTATGCTTGTTTGATGGGAGACACGAGACAAAGCCTCCCAAGAAGATTCAATAAAGTAAATATAGGCTACATGTTCACCTGAACTTCAAAACATTCAGACCTAGTTCCCAATCCTACATTCAATAACAAAGATGCACCATTCCTCCAATTCAATCGTCCAACGACAAGGTATTCAATCAGGTCAGGACATAACAAACCACTACATCATCCCCACTAGACTTGATCTGTAAACCAATTCCAATACCAGGCTTTCCTTACAATGATGAACGTTGTATTAATGAGCAGCGATATTAGGTTGATGGGGTTGGCGGGCCTGTGGGTGACCCCGGATTCCTCTGGCTCAACCGTTGCCACGGTGTGTCGAGGGAACTATTCGAGGCTGGAAATGATGAACCAGCCTGGTGAATCAGAGTGCCACTCCAGCCAGCCAATCCATCTCACCACTCAGGGGGCTCGATAGTGCAGCTGTGATGCATCCCATGTCAGAACACAATCATACGCAACCTAGGCCTGGTACGCGGTCGCCAACACAATGACAATCCACACAATGCTTTCTGTAATGGGGAAGTCTATATGCATTCATCAGCCACATAGAATATGAATGACAATGACATGAATTAATACAATCATTGTATTTGTATGGACAACACACTCTGGCAAGCCGTGCAACACTTACTGTACATGACAGTGTGCAACACCTAGACCCACACAACACACATCGATGACCTGTGGTGTGAGGGTGTAGTGCACAATTTACTGATGGCTGATGACTAGAAGCATGTTTACAGGAATTATTATCGCTGGTATATGTTTGAAAAACATGCACAGTGGGGGAGGAATCTGTAAAGTGCTTGGCTGATTGGCACATGGAAGGATATGAACAACACCAATATCTGCAGTGTGTGTGTGTGTGTGTGTGTGTGTGTGGAGCCAGAATGTGCATGTTACACGATCTCAATAGCTGTTTTAATAAAACCATCCATCAAAAACAGGGAGGCATAAAATCCCTTCTAACTTGTCTTAAGGGCAAATGTTAATTTTTCAACCATCTGGGTGATGAGAGGGGTGGTGGCTCGTGGAGCTTAGAGGGTTGACCATGACTGATTCGACGACGAAGACCGATG
Organism: Oncorhynchus mykiss; assembly: GCF_057628025.1. Classification (NCBI taxonomy): domain Eukaryota; kingdom Metazoa; phylum Chordata; class Actinopteri; order Salmoniformes; family Salmonidae; genus Oncorhynchus; species Oncorhynchus mykiss. The sequence continues at coordinate 67,576,433 of NC_143036.1, forward strand.
TTCTCGTCAGGAAACACACAGGGAGATGTGGGTTGAACGGTGAATTATTTGACTGATTGCAATCACTTAAGGTAAAAACACAATCCTCTGATCAAGACGAGCGCAGAGCAGGTGCCTCAATTTTCTTATTTGGTGCTAATTACATTTCCTCCTGACCCAACAAAGAAAGAAAACTACAGGGCTCGTCTCTGATTGGATGGGTGCCTGCTTGACAGGTGTCATTGGGGACCCACACACCAGTACACTGGGGACAACAGTAGAATGTGAGGACTGGTTATCCTAGGACACATATGTCAGAGTCAAGGCCCGCGGGCCACATCCGGCCCGCAAGAAGGTTTTTTACGGCCCCTGGGATGATCTTGATTTATTATTAGAACCGGCCCGCAGCAAGCCGGCAGCCCGCAGATCTTTTACACGCACCAATACTACATTTCCCACAATGCAAAGGTGACGCACCGAGCAGTAGGCTGCTTCATTTCAATATTTATTGGCACAGCAGTCGTCAGCATCACAGTAAAATTAACTTTCAGATACCCATCAAAAATGGCAAAACGGAAGGTGGATACTGAGAACCGGGGGTTTCAAACAAGGTGGGAGTCAGAGTATATGTTCACGAAGGTAGCTGGAAAACCTGTGTGTCTTCTGTGTGGAGAAAGTGTGGCGGTACTGAAAGAGTATAATCTGAGACGACATTATGAAACGAAACACGCGGACAAAAACAAGAATATGGACATGGAACAAAGGCTACAAAAGGCAGAGGAATTAAAACGAGGCCTCAAATCTCGACAGGCTCTGTTCAAAAAAGCCAAATCACAAGGCCAGGCTGCTGTCAAGGCCAGTTTTATTTTGGCAGAAGAGATCGCTAAATCAGCCCGGCCATTTACGGAGGGGGATTTCATCAAAAACTGCATGATTAAAGTTTGTGACGAAGTTTGCCCAGAAAAAAGGCAACTCTTTTTAAATGTGAGTCTGAGCAGAAACACCATTGCCGAGAGAGTAGACCAGTTGTCCATCAATCTAAAAGAGCAGCTTGTGAAAAAGGGAAAAGATTTTATTGCATATTCCTTGGCTGTGGATGAGAGCACCGACATTTCTGACATTGCCCAGTTGTCAATTTTCATCCGCGGAGTGGACTCCAACCTAAGCGTGACAGAGGAGTTTTTGGCTTTACGTCCTATGCATGGCACAACTACGGGGCATGATTTGTATGAAGAGGTGTCAAGATGTGTAAATGAGATGGAGCTGCCTTGGGAAAAACTCGTGGGTTTGACAACCGACGGAGCACCTGCGATGTGTGGACACAGGAGCGGACTGGTGGCGAAGATACGGGAAAAGATGCAAGAGGAAAACGCGACAGGTGAGCTGACAGCTTATCATTGTATCATACACCAGGAAGCGTTGTGCGGTAAAGCCTTGAAAATGGAGCATGTAATGAGCATCATCACGCGCACAGTTAACTTTATCAGAGCCAAAGGTTTGAATCACCGCCAGTTCAAGGCATTTCTGACGGAGTTAGAAACGGAGCATGGTGATTTGCCTTATCACACAGAGGTGCGATGGCTAAGCCAGGGAAAGGTGCTTCAAAGATGTTTCGAGCTTCGTGAGGAGATTTGTCTGTTCTTGGACAGCAAAGGGAAAGACACAACACAACTCCGAGACGAAATGTTTCTGTGTGAAATGGCTTTTCTGTGTGACATTACGAGTCATCTGAATGCAATAAACTTGCAGCTGCAGGGTCGGGATCGTGTCATCTCTGATATGTACAGTACAGTGAAGGCATTTAAAACCAAACTGACTCTGTGGGAGACGCAGATGCGGAAAGAAAATTTGAGCCACTTTCCCAGCTGCCAGACCATGAAAGAGAAGCTCTCTACCAGTGCGTTCCCGAGCACACAGTTGGCTGATAAAATAGGTATGCTTGCCGCTGACTTTCGACGCCGATTTGCTGACTTTGAAGCACAAAAAAGCAGGTTGGAACTGCTCGGTAACCCATTTGCTGTTGACGTGGAAAGCTCACCACCAAACCTCCAAATGGAGTTGATTGACCTCCAATGCAATGATGCACTGAGGGCAAAATATGCGGCAGTGGGTGCTGCGGAGTTCGCCCGTTTCCTCCCCGGCACAATGCCCCAGCTGCGCATCCAGGCTGCTCAAACGTTGTCTATGTTTGGCAGCACATACCTGTGTGAACAACTGTTTTCTTTGATGAACCTGAACAAAACATCACACAGAAGTCGACTTACTGCTGAACACCTCCACTCAATTCTGAGGATTTCTTCAGCTCAGAGCCTTACCCCGAACATTGATGAACTTGTGGAAAAGATGGGACACCACCAAGTATCACCCTCAACCTCAAACAAGTGAACATTACTGTGCAATCACATATTTAGAGTTTTTACTCAGTTCAAGTTTAAAAGTTAAAATTTAATATTTGTTTTCACTGCATGTTACTTCTCCTTAAACAAAGTGTTGTTTTTGATTAATAGATTTTTGCACTTTATTTTTTTGTATTTCAATCCAATTATATTTTAAAAATATTTCAGTTGAGTGGATGATAAAAAATTGCTATTATTGTTTTTTCTTTGAAGTAAATTTAGCCCACTTTTGCTAAAATAGAAAATATAGTCTACTGATGGTGCCTTGAATACCGGTTTCTTCCATTTAATGTTCATGTTATGGGGATATTTATATAAAGGAAATTTGTCTTTTGTGTCTGTTGAAAATTAAAGATTACTGACAGAGCCATAAGAAAATATTGCTTTATTTATCTGATCATATTGTAATATATTTGTTAGGTTTTCAGTAGGTTCAATTAGGTTCACTAGACTATATGCGTCATTTAAAAATTGTTCAATGAACATTCGAACAGTCCGGCCCTCGTCTTGTAGCTGATTTTTTTATTTGGCCCTCCGTCCATTTGACTTTGACACCCCTGTCCTAGGACATTAACCCAATCACCAAGGTTAACGGGGTGGTTAAGCGAGAAGGGTGGATGTTTGTGTGTGATGATTTACGGTATCTGTATGTTAGTATAAAGGCCACGTGGTTCTCACCTCACTGCTTTGAACACAACACTGTAATAAAACACACATATAGGCTAAACACGAATACGTAGTCCACACACACACACTGTAGATATTGGTGCAGGAGGTTGAGCTAGGACAGTGCCTTCACACACTGGAACAACACAATAACACGCTGGCTCATTGGCTGAGGACACACTGAAACACAATATCCCAACATAGACGCCAATTTAACAATACTATACTAGGGCTGGGCCAATATACATACCAATCCCAACACACTAGGGCTGGGCCTACATACATACCAATCCCAACACACTAGGGCTGGGCCTATATACATACCAATCCCAACACACTAGGGCTGGGCCTATATACATACCAATCCCAACACACTAGGGCTGGGCCTACATACATACCAATCCCAACACACTAGGGCTGGGCCTACATACATACCAATCCCCACACACTAGGGCTGGGCCTATATACATACCAATCCCAACACACTAGGGCTGGGCCTACATACAAACCAATCCCCACACACTAGGGCTGGGCCTACATACATACCAATCCCCACACACTAGGGCTGGGCCTATATACATACCAATCCCAACACACTAGGGCTGGGCCTATATACATACCAATCCCAACACACTAGGGCTGGGCCTATATACATACCAATCCCCACACACAAGGGCTGGGCTTATATACATACCAATCCCAACACACTACGGCTGGGAGAATATACACACCAATTCCAACACACTAGGGCTGGGCCTATATACATACCAATCCCAACACACTAGGGCTGGGCCGATATACATACCAATCCCAAAACACTAGGGCTGGGCCTATAAACATACCAATCCCAACACACTAGGGCTGGGCCTACATATATACAAATCCCCACACACTAGGGCTGGGCCTATATACATACATACCAATCCCCACACACTAGGGCTGGGCCTATATACATATCAATCCCAACATACTAGGGCCTATATACATACCAATTCCAACACACTAGCGCCTATATACATACCAATTCCAACACACTAGGGCTGGGCCTAAATACATACCAATCCCAACACACTAGGGCTGGGCCTAAATACATACCAATCCCAACACACTATGGCTGGGCCTAAATATATATACCAATCCCAACACACTAGGGCTGGGCCTATATACATACCAATCCTCACAAACTAGGGCTGGGCCTATATACATACCAAATCCCAACACACTAGGGCCGGGCCTATATACATACCAATCCCCACACACTAGGGCTGGGCCTATATACATACCAATCCACACACACTAGGGCTGGGCCTATATACATACCAATCCCAACAGACTAGGGCTGGGCCTACATACATACCAATCCCCACACACTAGGGCTGGGCCTACATACATACCAATCCCCACACACTAGGGCTGGGCCTATATACATACCAATCCCAACACACTAGGGCTGGGCCTATATACATACCAATCCCAACACACTAGGGCTGGGCCTATATACATACCAATACCCACACACAAGGGCTGGGCTTATATACATACCAATCCCAACACACTACGGCTGGGAGAATATACACACCAATTCCAACACACTAGGGCTGGGCCTATATACATACCAATCCCAACACACTAGGGCTGGGCCGATATACATACCAATCCCAAAACACTAGGGCTGGGCCTATAAACATACCAATCCCAACACACTAGGGCTGGGCCTACATACATACAAATCCCCACACACTAGGGCTGGGCCTATATACATACATATCAATCCCCACAAACTAGGGCTGGGCCTATATACATACCAATCCCAACACAATTGTGCTGGGCCTATATACATACCAATCCTCACACACTAGGGCTGGGCCTATATACATACCAATCCCAACATACTAGGGCCTATATACATACCAATTCCAACACACTAGCGCCTATATACATTCTAATTCCAACACACTAGGGCTGGGCCTAAATACATACCAATCCCAACACACTAGGGCTGGGCCTAAATACATACCAATCCCAACACACTATGGCTGGGCCTAAATATATATACCAATCCCAACACACTAGGGCTGGGCCTATATACATACCAATCCTCACAAACTAGGGCTGGGCCTATATACATACCAAATCCCAACACACTAGGGCCGGGCCTATATACATACCAATCCCCACACACTAGGGCTGGGCCTATATACATACCAATCCACACACACTAGGGCTGGGCCTATATACATACCAATCCCCACAAACTAGGGCTGGGCCTATATACGTACCAATCCCAACACACTAGGGCTGGGCCTATATACACACCAATCCCCACACACTAGGGCTGGGCCTATATACATACCAATCCCCACACACTAGGGCTGGGCCTATATACATACCAATCCCCACACACTAGGGCTGGGCCTACATACATACAAATCCCCACACACTAGGGCTGGGCCTATATACATACATACCAATCCCCACACACTAGGGCTGGGCCTATATACATACCAATCCCAACACAATTGTGCTGGGCCTATATACATACCAATCCTCACACACCAGGGCTGGGCCTATATACATACCAATCCCAACATACTAGGGCCTATATACATACCAATTCCAACACACTAGCGCCTATATACATACCAATTCCAACACACTAGGGCTGGGCCTAAATACATACCAATCCCAACACACTAGGGCTGGGCCTAAATACATACCAATCCCAACACACTATGGCTGGGCCTAAATATATATACCAATCCCAACACACTAGGGCTGGGCCTATATACATACCAATCCTCACAAACTAGGGCTGGGCCTATATACATACCAAATCCCAACACACTAGGGCCGGGCCTATATACATACCAATCCCCACACACTAGGGCTGGGCCTATATACATAACAATCCACACACACTAGGGCTGGGCCTATATACATACCAATCCCCACAAACTAGGGCTGGGCCTACATACATACAAATCCCCACACACTAGGGCTGGGCCTATATACATACATACCAATCCCCACACACTAGGGCTGGGCCTATATACATACCAATCCCAACACAATTGTGCTGGGCCTATATACATACCAATCCTCACACACCAGGGCTGGGCCTATATACATACCAATCCCAACATACTAGGGCCTATATACATACCAATTCCAACACACTAGCGCCTATATACATACCAATTCCAACACACTAGGGCTGGGCCTAAATACATACCAATCCCAACACACTAGGGCTGGGCCTAAATACATACCAATCCCAACACACTATGGCTGGGCCTAAATATATATACCAATCCCAACACACTAGGGCTGGGCCTATATACATACCAATCCTCACAAACTAGGGCTGGGCCTATATACATACCAAATCCCAACACACTAGGGCCGGGCCTATATACATACCAATCCCCACACACTAGGGCTGGGCCTATATACATACCAATCCACACACACTAGGGCTGGGCCTATATACATACCAATCCCCACAAACTAGGGCTGGGCCTATATACGTACCAATCCCAACACACTAGGGCTGGGCCTATATACACACCAATCCCCACACACTAGGGCTGGGCCTATATACATACCAATCCCCACACACTAGGGCTGGGCCTATATACATACCAATCCCCACACACTAGGGCTGGGCCTATATACATACCAATCCCCACACACTAGGGCTGAGCCTATATTCATACCAATCCCAACACACTAGGGCTGGGCCTATATACATACCAATCCCAACACGCTAGGGCTGGGCCTATATACATACCAATCCCAACACTCTAGGGCTGGGCCTATATACATACCAATCCCAACACAGTAGGGCTGGGCCTATATACATACATACCAATACCCACACACTAGGGCTGGGCCTATATACATACATACATACCAATACCCACATACTAGCGCTGGGCCTATATACATTCCAATCCCCACACACTAGGGCTGGGCCTATATACATACCAATCCCAACACACTAGGGCTGGGCCTATATACATACCAATCCCAACACACTAGGGCTGGGCCGATATACATATCAATCCCAACACACTAGGGCTGGGCCTATATACATACCAATTCCAACACACTAGGGCTGGGCCTTCATACAGTGCCTTGCGAAAGTATTCGGCCCCCTTGAACTTTGCGACCTTTTGCCACATTTCAGGCTTCAAACATAAAGATATAAAACAGTATTTTTTTGTGAAGAATCAACAACAAGTGGGACACAATCATGAAGTGGAACGACATTTATTGGATATTTCAAACTTTTTTAACAAATCAAAAACTGAAAAATTGGTCGTGCAAAATTATTCAGCCCCCTTAAGTTAATACTTTGTAGCGCCACCTTTTGCTGCGATTACAGCTGTAAGTCGCTTGGGGTATGTCTATCAGTTTTGCACATCGAGAGACTGACATTTTTCCCATTCCTCCTTGCAAAACAGCTCGAGCTCAGTGAGGTTGGATGGAGAGCATTTGTGAACAGCAGTTTTCAGTTCTTTCCATTGATTCTCGATTGGATTCAGGTCTGGACTTTGACTTGGCCATTCTAACACCTGGATATGTTTATTTTCGAACCATTCCATTGTAGATTTTGCTTTATGTTTTGGATCATTGTCTTGTTGGAAGACAAATCGCCGTCCCATGTCTCAGGTCTTTTGCAGACACCATCAGGTTTTCTTCCAGAATGGTCCTGTATTTGGCCCCATCCATCTTCCCATCAATTTTAACCATCTTCCCTGTCCCTGCTGAAGAAAAGCAGGCCCAAACCATGATGCTGCCACCACCATGTTTGACAGTGGGGATGGTGTTTTCAGGGTGATGAGCTGTGTTGCTTTTACGCCAAGCATAACGTTTTGCATTGTTGCCAAAAAGTTCAATTTTGGTTTCATCTGACCAGAGCACCTTCTTCCACATGTTTGGTGTGTCTCCCAGATGGCTTGTGGCAAACTTTAAACAACACTTTTTATGGATATCTTTAAGAAATGGCTTTCTTCTTGCCACTTTTCCATAAAGGCCAGATTTGTGCAATATACGACTGATTGTTGTCCTATGGACAGAGTCTCCCACCTCAGCTGTAGATCTCTGCAGTTCATCCAGAGTGATCATGGGCCTCTTAGCTGCATCTCTGATCAGTCTTCTCCTTGTATGAGCTGAAAGTTTAGAGGGACGGCCAGGTCTTGGTAGATTTGCAGTGGTCTGATACTCCTTCCATTTCAATATTATTGCTTGCACAGTGCTCCTTGGGATGTTTAAAGCTTGGGAAATCTTTTTGTATCCAAATCCGGCTTTAAACTTCTTCACAACAGTATCTTGGACCTGCCTGGTGTGTTCCTTGTTCTTCATGATGATCTCTGCGCTTTTAACGGACCTCTGAGACTATCACAGTGCAGGTGCATTTATACGGAGACTTGATTACACACAGGTGGATTGTATTTATCATCATTAGTCATTTAGGTCAACATTGGATCATTCAGAGATCCTCACTGAACTTCTGGAGAGAGTTTGCTGCACTGAAAGTAAAGGGGCTGAATAATTTTGCACGCCCAATCTTTCAGTTTTTGATTTGTTAAAAAAGTTTGAAATATCCAATAAATGTCGTTCCACTTCATGATTGTGTCCCACTTGTTGTTGATTCTTCACAAAAAAATACAGTTTTATATCTTTATGTTTGAAGCCTGAAATGTGGCAAAAGGTCGCAAAGTTCAAGGGGGCCGAATACTTTCGCAAGGCACTGTACATACCAATCCCAAAACACTAGGGCTGGGTCTATATCACAGCACAGGAAACCACTGTGGCTCAGCCCACTCATCCAATAGGTGTAGGGTGTAGTAGCACCTGGGGTCAGCTTTTAATATTTTGCACTAATAGATTGGGGGAGGGGAAGCTGATTCCAGATCTGCCATTTAAGACTTCATTCTTTTCAAAAGGCTTAACTCCAATGCCCACCCACCTCACACTTAAACCACACAGATACACACAGGCAGACACACACAGCGGCGGTCTAACAAGCCGTGAGCTCTAACAGCCCTAATCCCTTTTTCCCACACAGTCTCTCCCGGACAGCATCGAAATCTCCAGGACAAGGCGGGAGAGAGCGCAGAGAGACCTGGATGTGGTTACTTAGCAAATAGATTATGCATTAAAACTGAACAGGTGGTGGTGAGTATCGGGGGGGTGAGGAAAGGAGTGAGCAGCTGGGAATTTAAACAGAGCGAGAGAGGAGGGTGAGTGAGATGAGGGGGGAGAGAGCGGGGGAGAGATTGAAAGAGAGAGAGAGAGAGAGACTCTCCTTAACCTCTCATATCACAGCCAACATGTCCGTAGACGGTCGACAGCGGGCGGCGGCTGGGTGAGCAGCAGTGGGCTCCTCAACCCCCTGACTTACATGACTCATTTCAGAAAATGACCCTTAAGCTCTCTCTTGTTGTAGCCCTTTTAACTTTTTCAAATTGACACAGGAGCTCATCCACCCTTCACTGGTTCTGGGTTAGAACTTGGCGCTTGCGTGCGAAGGAGTTTACCGTGGTGGACGCTATCGCCACCTGGATACCGAGGTGACCACAGCATGGCGTAACCATGGAAACAGGAGGAAAAGCATGCATGCGGAAAAATCTTGTGACACATGCAAAGATGAAGACACACAAACACCTCTGTTTTGATGCGACCCGGGCTCTCTCCATCATTCACATGAACACACACTTCTCCCTATTTTACACACACATACGTTAGCCCACTGGGGGAACCATTATAACACATGGAGCCTTATGCAACGCGGTCGTTTTCTGCTAGCGGTGTCAAACGGCCATTAAGGCCGGGCTGCATGACATCCGGACGTGATTGGAAGTCCTATAGGGCGGCGCACAATTGGCCCAGCGTCGTCCGGGTTTGGCTAGGGTAAGCCGTCATTATAAATAAGAATTTGTTCTTAACTGACTTGCCTAGTTAAATAAAAGGTTAAATAAAATGAAAACTAAAACATCATCAAGCTACAAGGACATCAGAAGGAAAACAAAGTGGCGCCATGTAATTAAAGCTGCTGTAGTCTGCCTGACGAGGGTGTGTGTGTGTGTGTGTGTGTGTGTGTGTGTGTGTGTGTGTGTGTGTGTATACAGTGCCTTCAGAAAGTATTCCTACCCCTTGACTCATACATTTTGTTGTGGTACAGCCTGAATTCAAAAAGGATTACATTTTTTTTCCCACCCATCTACACACAATACCCAATAATGACAAAGTTAAAACATGTTTTTAGACAATTTTGCATATGTATTGAATAATTAAATTATTTTTCACACTCATGAGTCAATACATGTTAGAACCACCTTTGGCAGCAATTACAGCTGTGTGTCTTTCTGGGTAAGGCTCTAAGAGCTTTATACACCTGGATTGTACAATATTTGCACATTATTCTTTTGAAAATTCTTCAAGCTCTGTCAAGTTGGTTGTTGATCAATGCGAGAATTTGCTAGACAGCAATTCCAGTGTATGGTGGAAAGCAGACTGAACAAGGTTTTCCTCTAGAATTTTGCCTGTGCTTATCTTTTGATCATAAAAAAAACTCCCTAGTCCTTGCCGATGACAAGCATACCCATAACATGATGCAGCCAACACCATGCTTGAAAATATGAAGAGTGGTACTCAGTGATGTGTAGTGTTGTGTTGTGTTTGCCCCAAACATAACACTTTGTATTCAGGAATTAAAGTAAATTTTTTTGCCAATTTTTTTGCAGTTTTACTGTAGTGCATTATTGCAAACACGATGCATGTTTTGGAATATTTGCATTCTGTACAGACTTCCTTATTTTCACTCTGTCAATTAGGTTAGTATTGTGGAGTATTCACAATGTTGTTGATCCATCATCAGTTCTCTATCAAAGCCATTAACCTCTAACTGTTTTAAAGTCACCATTGGCCTCATGGTGAAATCCCTGAGAGATTTCCTTCCTCTCCGGCAACTGAGTTAGGAAGGACGTCTGTATCTTTGTAGTGACTGGTGTACTGATACACAATCCAAAGTGTAATTAGTAACTTTACCATGCTCAAAGGGATATTTAATGTCTGCATTAGTTATATTTACCCATCTACAAATAGGTGCCTATCTTTGCGAGGCATTGCAAAACCGCCCTTGTCTTTGTGGTTGAATCTGTGTTTGAAATGTACTGCTCGACTGACGGACCTTACAGAAAATTATGTGTGGGGTACAGAGATGAGGTAGTCACTGAAAAATCAAGTTAAACACCATTATTGCACAAAGAGTGAGCCCATGCAACTTATTATGTGACATTTGAACTCCCAAACTTATTTAGCCTGGCCATAACACTACATTTCAATTCAACACATTTTAAATACAGGCTGTAATAAAGTGTAGAAAAAGTCCAGGGGTGTGTATACTTAAGGCACTGTATGTGGTCCTCATTCATTAGGGCAGGAGATTGCAAATGCATGGAAAAGAGGAATTAACTTCCCAACGCATCAGTGAGTGATGTTCTAAAAGACAGGACATTTTATACAATGTCCCTCAATGTTCCCGTACATAATTGTTCTTAAACAGTAGCAGAGCGCAAGGGTTCAAAATGGGCTGTTCTAAGTGTGAATGAATGTAGTCTCTCTTCCCAGTGTATCACCTCTCTCTCTTCCCAGTGTATCACCTCTCTCTTCCCAGTGTATCACCTCTCTCTCTTCCCAGTGTATCACCTCTCTCTCTTCCCAGTGTATCACCTCTCTCTCTTCCCAGTGTATCACCTCTCTCTCTTCCCAGTGTATCACCTCTCTCTCTTCCCAGTGTATCACCTCTCTCTCTTCCCAGTGTATCACCTCTCTCTCTTCCCAGTGTATCACCACTCTCTCTTCCCAGTGTATCACCACTCTCACTTCCCAGTGTATCATCACTCTCTTCCCAGTGTATCACCTCTCTTCCCAGCGTATCACCTCTCTTCCCAGCGTATCACCACTCTCTCTTCCCTGCGTATCAACTCTCTCTCTTCCCTGCGTATCAACTCTCTCTCTTCCCTGCGTATCACCTCTCTCTCTTCCCAGCGTATCAACTCTCTCTCTTCCCAGCGTATCACCTCTCTCTCTTCCCAGCGTATCACCACTCTCTCTTCCCAGCGTATCACCACTCTCTCTTCCCAGCGTATCACCACTCTCTCTTCCCAGCGTATCACCACTCTCTCTTCCCAGCGTATCACCACTCTCTCTTCCCAGCGTATCACCACTCTCTCTTCCCAGCGTATCACCTCTCTTCCCAGTGTATCACCTCTCTCTTCCCAGTGTATCACCTCTCTCTCTTCCCAGTGTATCACCTCTCTCTCTTCCCAGTGTATCACCTCTCTCTCTTCCCAGAGTATCACCACTCTCTTCCCAGTGTATCACCTCTCTCTCTTCCCAGTGTATCACCTCTCTCTCTTCCCAGCGTATCACCTCTCTCTCTTCCCAGCGTATCACCTCTCTCTCTTCCCAGCGTATCACCTCTCTCTCTTCCCAGCGTATCACCTCTCTCTCTTCCCAGCGTATCACCACTCTCTCTTCCCAGCGTATCACCACTCTCTCTTCCCAGCGTATCACCACTCTCTCTTCCCAGCGTATCACCACTCTCTCTTCCCAGCGTATCACCACTCTATTCCCAGCGTATCACCTCTCTCTCTTCCCAGCGTATCACCTCTCTCTCTTCCCAGCGTATCACCACTCTCTCTTCCCAGCGTATCAACTCTCTCTCTTCCCAGCGTATCACCTCTCTCTCTTCCCAGCGTATCACCTCTCTTCCCAGTGTATCACCACTCTCTCTTCCCAGTGTATCAACTCTCTCTTCCCAGTGTATCAACTCTCTCTTCCCAGTGTATCATCACTCTTCCCAGTGTATCACCACTCTCTTCCCAGCCTATCACCACTCTCTCTTCCCAGCCTATCACCACTCTCTCTTCCCAGCGTATCACCACTCTCTCTTCCCAGCGTATCACCACTCTCTCTTCCCAGCGTATCACCTCTCTCTCTTCCCAGCGTATCACCACTCTCTCTTCCCAGCGTATCAACTCTCTCTCTTCCCAGCGTATCACCTCTCTCTTCCCAGCGTATCACCTCTCTTCCCAGTGTATCACCTCTCTCTCTTCCCAGTGTATCACCACTCTCTCTTCCCAGTGTATCAACACTCTCTCTTCCCAGTGTATCAACTCTCTCTTCCCAGTGTATCAACTCTCTCTTCCCAGTGTATCAACTCTCTTCCCAGTGTATCATCACTCTTCCCAGTGTATCACCACTCTCTTCCCAGTGTATCAACTCTCTCTTCCCAGTGTATCAACTCTCTCTTCCCAGTGTATCAACTCTCTTCCCAGTGTATCATCACTCTTCCCAGTGTATCACCACTCTCTTCCCAGCGTATCACCTCTCTCTCTTCCCAGCGTATCAACTCTCTTTCTTCCCAGCGTATCACCACTCTCTCTTCCCAGTGTATCACCACTCTCTCTTCCCAGTGTATCACCACTCTCTCTTCCCAGCGTATCACCACTCTCTCTTCCCAGCGTATCACCACTCTCTCTTCCCAGCGTATCACCACTCTCTCTTCCCAGCGTATCACCACTCTCTCTTCCCAGCGTATCACCACTCTCTCTTCCCAGCGTATCACTGCTCTCTTCCCAGCGTATCACCACTCTCTCTTCCCAGCGTATCACCTCTCTCTCTTCCCAGCGTATCACCTCTCTCTCTTCCCAGCGTATCAACTCTCTTCCCAGCGTATCACCACTCTCTCTTCCCAGCGTATCACCACTCTCTATTCCCAGCGTATCACCACTCTCTCTTCCCAGCGTATCACCACTCTCTCTTCCCAGCGTATCACCACTCTCTCTTCCCAGCGTATCAACTCTCTCTCTTCCCAGCGTATCACCTCTCTCTTCCCAGCGTATCACCTCTCTTCCCAGTGTATCACCACTCTCTCTTCCCAGTGTATCAACTCTCTCTTCCCAGTGTATCAACTCTCTCTTCCCAGTGTATCATCACTCTCTTCCCAGTGTATCACCACTCTCTCTTCCCAGCCTATCACCACTCTCTCTTCCCAGCGTATCACCACTCTCTCTTCCCAGCGTATCACCACTCTCTCTTCCCAGCGTATCACCACTCTCTCTTCCCAGCGTATCACCTCTCTCTCTTCCCAGCGTATCACCTCTCTTCCCAGTGTATCACCTCTCTTCCCAGTGTATCACCTCTCTTCCCAGTGTATCACCTCTCTCTCTTCCCTGCGTATCACCACTCTCTCTTCCCAGCGTATCACCACTCTCTCTTCCCAGCGTATCAACTCTCTCTCTTCCCAGCGTATCACCTCTCTTCCCAGCGTATCACCACTCTCTCTTCCCAGCGTATCACCACTCTCTTCCCAGCGTATCACCACTCTCTTCCCAGCGTATCACCCCTCTCTCTTCCCAGCGTATCACCACTCTCTCTTCCCAGCGTATCACCACTCTCTCTTCCCAGCGTATCACCACTCTCTCTTCCCAGCGTATCAACTCTCTCTCTTCCCAGCGTATCACCTCTCTCTTCCCAGCGTATCACCTCTCTTCCCAGTGTATCACCACTCTCTCTTCCCAGTGTATCAACTCTCTCTTCCCAGTGTATCAACTCTCTCTTCCCAGTGTATCATCACTCTCTTCCCAGTGTATCACCACTCTCTCTTCCCAGCCTATCACCACTCTCTCTTCCCAGCGTATCACCACTCTCTCTTCCCAGCGTATCACCACTCTCTCTTCCCAGCGTATCAACTCTCTCTCTTCCCAGCGTATCACCTCTCTCTCTTCCCAGCGTATCACCTCTCTTCCCAGTGTATCACCTCTCTTCCCAGTGTATCACCTCTCTTCCCAGTGTATCACCTCTCTCTCTTCCCAGTGTATCACCACTCTCTCTTCCCAGCGTATCACCACTCTCTCTTCCCAGCGTATCAACTCTCTCTTCCCAGCGTATCACCTCTCTCTTCCCAGCGTATCACCTCTCTTCCCAGCGTATCACCACTCTCTCTTCCCAGCGTATCACCACTCTCTTCCCAGCGTATCACCACTCTCTTCCCAGCGTATCACCACTCTCTCTTCCCAGCGTATCACCACTCTCTCTTCCCAGCGTATCACCACTCTCTCTTCCCAGCGTATCACATCTCTCTCTTCCCAGCGTATCACCTCTCTCTCTTCCCAGCGTATCACCTCTCTCTCTTCCCAGCGTATCAACTCTCTTCCCAGCGTATCACCACTCTCTCTTCCCAGCGTATCACCACTCTCTCTTCCCAGCGTATCACCACTCTCTCTTCCCAGCGTATCACCACTCTCTTCCCAGCGTATCACCTCTCTCTCTTCCCAGCGTATCACCTCTCTCTCTTCCCAGCGTATCAACTCTCTTCCCAGCGTATCACCTCTCTCACATCCCAGCGTATCACCTCTCTCTCTGCCCAGCGTATCACCTCTCTTCCCAGCGTATCACCACTCTCTTCCCAGCGTATCACCTCTCTCTCTTCCCAGCGTATCACCTCTCTCTCTTCCCAGCGTATCAACTCTCTTCCCAGCGTATCACCTCTCTCACATCCCAGCGTATCACCTCTCTCTCTGCCCAGCGTATCACCTCTCTTCCCAGTGTATCACCACTCTCTATTCCCAGTGTATCACCACTCTCTCTTCCCAGTGTATCACCACTCTCTCTTCCCAGTGTATCACCACTCTCTCTTCCCAGTGTATCACCTCTCTCTCTTCCCAGTGTATCACCTCTCTCTCTTCCCAGCCTATCACCACTCTCTCTTCCCAGCGTATCACCACTCTCTCTTCCCAGCGTATCACCACTCTCTCTTCCCAGCGTATCAACTCTCTCTCTTCCCAGCGTATCACCTCTCTCTCTTCCCAGCGTATCACCTCTCTTCCCAGTGTATCACCTCTCTTCCCAGTGTATCACCTCTCTTCCCAGTGTATCACCTCTCTCTCTTCCCAGTGTATCACCACTCTCTCTTCCCAGCGTATCAACTCTCTCTCTTCCCAGCGTATCACCT